>NW_015971664.1:122777-386021 GCF_000836435.1 Fonsecaea multimorphosa CBS 102226 | reverse complement strand
TGTCGACAACAAAAGAAATCTGGATAAACAAAATCCTGTACGCAGAGAGTGTCGACAACAAAAGAAATCCGGAGAAATGATGGCCGGTAGAGCGAGAGCGCCGACAACAGAAGAAAGCTGGAGATATTATGCCCGTGGAACGTGTCGAGAACAAAAGGGACCTGGAGAGACAATGTCCTGCAGGATGAGTGTGTCGACACCAAAAGAGAACAGGAAAATTGATGCCATGTGCGGCGAGAATGTCGACAACAAAAGAAACCTGGGGAGAAAGTGTCCCGTGGGGTGAGAGCGTGGACAGACCTGAGGGCGAGTGGTGCGGATGGTGCGGGCAAACGGCTTTGGGCGGCAGACTGTGCTGGGTGTACAAACCTCCCACAGGTTCGATTTTATTCAATTGAAAAGTTTCTCAGCTAGGATTTCTGTGCAAACCTCCCACGGTTTGATGTCTGCCAACTGACAAGCTTCTCAGCTAAGGTTTCGTCCAAGGACAGACCCCCTTCAGGTCTCGATTTCTGTCCACTGACAAGCTTCTCAGCTAGGATTTCGTCAAAAGACAAGGACAGACCTCCTGAGGTCTCGACTTCTGTCCACTGACAAGCTTCTCAGTTAAGGTTTCGTCCAAAGACAGACCCCCTGAGGTCTCGATTGCTGCCGAAGCAGGCCTCTCAGCCGGTATTGACAGAGCACCTCTACTCGAGGATTTGCCGGTATCCCCTGGCCCCTGTTGTCGAGGTGGCGGCGGCGAGCCTGTGCCAAAGATACCTGCAATGAGCAAGGAAGGCTCAAAATGTGGAGGAAAATCACCGCTGGGATAGCAATGCCCAAAACTCTCCTTTGTGCTGAAAGGACAGATTCAACTAGCTGCAGATGAAAACAGTAAAAAGAGAGAATGGAGAAAAGAATAGGAGGCCATCAAACGGCTGTCATGATTTGTGCAAAGACAGTGCGCGCCTTCCCTTAGTATATTGATTCCTCGCGGAAGGAGGTCTTTCCGACCACTCAGAGAACGACTTACCTCCACGCTGGCTGGCCGGTTTCACTTAGAGTTCCTTCCTGGCTCCTGATTGGTGATGCGTGCTTGGCCTGCCTCTTATGCGCGTGTCTACCAACTGATGGAGATCCGTAAACAGAGGACTGAGCCTACACAAACTGGAAATGCATCACCTGGCACTCTTGTCATTTTGAGAGGGACATTGGCATCCTCTCCAGGTGGCTGATCAGTAGACTTGAACAATTCAGCCTGTAAGACGGCTGGGCTGTAGTGTCAGTATCGCTGGATGAAGGTTCATCAGTGTAGGGGGGGTGACATCGGCACCTTCTTGTTCGGTCCCTGTAGGCCAGGGCACTGGTGAGTCACCTCAGAGCTGGTGGACATCGGACCTTTCCGCGGCAACAGCTGGCAAACTGACAGAAAGCAGTCTCTTCGAACTCGTAGTTAAAGTGAAACTGCGTTGTGATAGAGAAAATGTCCCAGGAACACCATGCGTTTTATCGATCCGCCAAAAAGAACCCTCTGATGTACAACTCAACAGACTTCCCAACCAAAAGCACTCAACTGATCGCCCCACTGAACAATTTCGCGGCCAGTTCACTTAGAATGCGAGCTTTCTGGCCCTGGTCGAGCGACTGGAACACCTCGTAGACCGACTTCCCCTGCTTGTCCCGGATGGCGCCCATCTTGCTGCCAGCCGCAGCCCCAGTGACCATCCCGACAGAGTTGCCCACGATGAAACCGAGAACACCACCCGAGATGCCTCCTGCGATCGTCCAGAACCGCTTGGTGGGTGTATGAGTGTCATCTGCAAGGTTGTCCTCCTGCATCATCTCCTCGAACGCGCTCTTGAACTGTTCATTGGCAAACTTGTCCTCCTGTGTGTCTCCTGCAGGGCGGCCGAAGCCGAACATGTTGAACCAAGACGGCCCTCCGGTCTGAGGTGGAGGTCGTGGTATTTCTTCATCGGCGGACTCGTCAAAACTGGTGGTGCCATGAAATCGCCTGGCTTCATCGTATTCTCGCCGTCTTGTGGGCTCAGACAGGGTGTAATAGGCGTCGTTGATCTTTTGGAACATTTTCGTCCGCTTGGGACGCTCGTCCGAATCGGCCGCGACGCGATCTGGATGCCATCTACCAATTTTTGTTAGCGTGGACAGAGAATGTCGTCGTCCCATTGCCGTCCAACATGCCAGACTCCGCAGTCAAAAAGAGACGTACTTCAGTGCGGCTTTCTTGTAAGCCCTCTTGATCGCTTCCTGGTCGCTTTCGGGAGCAACCTCGAGTATAGCGTCTGCTTGCAGTCAGCATCTCCACATATTTATGGATGGATAGTGTCTACAGTAATCGGGTAGTTCTGACATGTCGAGAGCCCTTACGAGTCTGGTCCTCCCAGGTCCAGGTTGCTTTGGTTGAACCTGTAATCGGAGTTGCTGGGCGGCGAGCGGGGATCTTAGTCGCAAGGACGCAACCGGTCAAGGACCTTTAGGGAGAAGGATATGAGGGCGCAGACAGTAATAATAAGGTGTGTATCAGGCCGAGCATTCAAACGAGGGATGGCAGAGAGAGGAACGGCATGCAGAGTCGCCTGCACTTGATCGCGGCGGGTGACGAGCCATGGGTCCATGACGTCGACAGTCTGCGGCTGAAACCACAGTGGGCTCTCACCAGGCGGAGGCTTCCTGCCTCTAACAGGGAATGGCTTACAGAGGCCAAGGCGCCAACAGCTCAGCACTGCAGCTTAAAGATTCTCGAGATGCATTCCACAACCAACCGGTCACACCCTATCTAGACCACAACACGGTTGACTGCTGGCAAACCCATGCTTCATCAACTGATCTTGTCAGGTGCTGATCTAGAAGCCTTGTTAGAGGACGGGCCCGAGCCTGAAGCACGCGTCTTTCTGTCCTCCTTACGATCTTTCCAATGAAAATTTCCTCCTTCCTCCCAGTGATCATTCTACGCCTTCGTGTCCACGGTCCCTCGCTTGATTGAGACTTGATACACTACTCGGCGTTTATGCTGTGTCACCCGCGCCATCCTCATCTCTATCTCGAGGCTGTTGAAGATTACCCTGGTGTTAAAAAAAATTGTTGACCACAAAGTATATGCCTGTTCAAAATCCGTGTCAAGATTGATTCGACGTTTCCTCCATTCGGAAAGTACAATCCCAATTCGTTTCATCATTATCATCGTTGTCGTGACTAGTCTCTATCCTCCCTCAAACCACTGTTTTCTGGCCCTCGATCACTTATCACGAGCAAGCCGACAGCGACGAAAGTGGCCAAAGATAGCTGCGCTCGAGCCAACCAGCAGCCAGGCGAACAAGATTGGAAGAGCGCGATGGAGCACGGGCACTGCGCCATGGGACCAAATGTCTGTCAGGAGCGAATACGCCTCATTATCCGGGAGCGCATAGCCCCAGCGGTAAAAGTCTGCATTGAGCTCGAGCGGGCTGACGGAGCTCGACAGGTTGAGAACGATCCAAGTCAGAATGAAGAACGGCATGACGGGAACAGGCCAGAACGCGGCCGCCGTGTCGACAACGACAAAGTGCACCGAGTGAAGCAACCACAAGGTCATCCAGGTCAGACCAAACTGCTCCCCGTCCACTGACCATGTTTCCCGGAATGCCCAGATGTACGCGGTCATCCCGAGTGCAGAGAGGAGGGTGTAACTAAAGGCAAATGCCACTCGGATGATCCCAGTTGTGGTCGCGGGCACCTTTTTGTATATGCCCAGTTCGTCAGAAAGTCCATTCAGGATCAACACGAAAAAGAACTGTTCGAGAACCGGCATGACCATCGTTGCCGTGTTGTACAGAAGCCTGGTTGGGTTTGTGGTTTTCATTATGTTCACGGCAGAGACTCCGATCGGATGGAACAGGACCTGCACGGCCGCAGTATCGTTTCGGTTCAGTTTCTGCACTTCCGTTTGGCCTTGTCTGTGGTGATATTCCTGTTCGGCGACCTGCGCCAGCAGCTCAAAATTGGCCTCCAACGCCTCGTCCGAGAACGGAGGGTATCTGACCTCGTTCCATATGTAAGTCAGGGCGTCAGAGGCCTGGTATGTTTGCGCCGCCTGGCCACCGGCAAGGGCACGAGCAAGTCTGACCGAAGCATTGGTATTGACCACAAACGCCGCCCAGTATGATCCAGACCGGACGGCGTCCAGCGCCTCGGCGACAGAATGGAATTCGTTTCCGGAAGGCTTCTCGAGTGAAGGGAACTCGGGCCCGCGAAGGCTCTCATAAGCACTGCTTACTGAGTTACCAATCACTCCACCGTCGAGGTCCAGCCACAAGACATTCAACGACGACACACGGCCGTTTGACCCCCACAGAGACCCATAGAGGTACGACAAGTTTCCCAGGAAGAGCAGTTGCAGCAGGACGAAGACAGCGCCGATTTTGAGAAAGAACGATTTCCGTGTGTGCTGCCAGAAGTCTTGCTCCTTCTTGTCCCCTAGCTCCCCCTGCAGAGAGTGGTAGGATGTCTTCTCTGGAGCGACCGAACGGCGACTGTTGGAACGCAGAAGGTTGAAGGGGGCTCGGACCGGCGGCGGCTCGGCGTTGTAGGAAGTCTTCGACGAGGTGACCGTCGAGCCGAAGCTGTTGGTACGGAGCAGGAAAGGGGACTTGTCTAGCAGGGCGTTGGAATTGTAGGACAGCTTGGATGGAGCCGAGCTGATACTCTCGTCGTCAGGGAGCAAAGGGGCCCGGAACGGCCCGATCTGGTATTGGAAAGGCATTCTTGGAGCTTTCAGAGACCCGAGACGGGAGCTGGCGACAACCAGACAGACAAATACGGGCTCTTTTTAAATACACCATCGACAGGAGAAGTATCCATTGTGAATTGTGTCTTTCTTTAGAAAACCCCATATCTGCGTCTGATTGGCTCTGAAATCCGTGCCTGCATCACATACAAGAAAAAGGCCGCGGGGACTGCCCGAAACGGATGGAGGAGGATTCGCTGCACATTTGCACGATTTGCTTTCGGGCAGGAATCACCGTGCTTGAAAATAGCAAGAATATCAGTCCAATAGAGGTCCCACCGTCCGGTGTTGCCCAGGGTTCCCATATGCGGGCTTGTCTGGAGTCCAGCAATGGTCTTCCATTCCTTCAAAGTCGCTGGATGGATCAACCTATTGGTCAACAGGAAGATGCACCTGGGTCGGAGAAGAATTCTCATAATGGCAGGTCTGAGAAAGGCATGGTTCTGGGAATTCCCGTGTCGCCGACCTGGTGCCCAGGGTATCCAGCGAGCCGGGCAGTCGATAGACCACAAGAGATGGAACGAGTCTGGAGAGAACGACGATCCGGAGGACGGTGCAAGGGTCTTTGCGGCCCGAAAATGTTGGGCGGTTCCTTCTACATGTTGACGACTGAATTGAGATGAATGCATCGTCAAGGCCAGGACGTCCCCTCAGATCGTTGTCGAGCAGGAACAGTGGGATAAGTTACGAAGTGATTTCTGCACAACTCTCTCCGGGATTCCGTCTAGAGATCACAACCGAAACCAGAAATCGCTGTTGTACAGTTGATATAGAAATTACGTATCTAAGTTTTCCCCGCCAGCAGAATTCGATTCCTAACCTTCGCTTCATCCTTCGTTATGTTCAGTACCGTCGTCGGCGGGCGAAACCAGCCTCGCCTTGTCCTTGATATGCAAAATCTCCGAAGCCAAACACAAGCAGCCAGCCCTGATAGACCCCCAACCCTCATTTTGAATTATTTACAGCCTTTGACTCTCTGTGGCACCCGATCGCATTTCCAAACGCTTGAATAGTGCCCACTGACAAATGCTCGACAAGAGACAGCTAGGTTAGATTCGGAACCGTCCAATACCCCACCGTTTTTGTCGCCCAAGATCATTTTGCTCCACGGGATATTTTGAGAGTGCAGACTGGATGTGGGAGCCCTGACCAGCGGTCATGTTGGTCCCCCGATAGCTTTGGGTGGCAGGGTTGTAATAGGTGTCGTCGTTTTGATATGTGGTTGCATTTTGATCCGAGGTGATGGGCGCAGGGCTCTGGTTGAGAGGGGGCAAACCTCCGTTTCTTCCAGCTTCCTTTTCGAGTTCCGCTTCCCTTTCCCTCCAGCCCTGAGGAACGTGGTGCTTCGACCGCACCGACGGCCAAAGGTCCAGCACGAACGAGAGGACGTAGAAGGTGAAAATGAGGGCAACGATCCATTCAAACACGGCGGCCACATTGTAGTGGTTTTTCCATGACGTGCAGGCAAAGACAATGGCGAGGGCAATCTCGATAAAGATGAAGGCAAGCTTGACCCAGAAGGATAGGCGCAGAGCGCGGTGCTGACGGTAGTGGATCCCGAGTCGCTGATATTCGGCACAAAGAAAGATGGCGGAGATGATATATCCACCGATGAAGAGGAACAAACATCCGTCATGGACTTTGTGGTGATGATAGGTATCGAAGATTGACAGGAAGATCAGACCGCACGCGCCTGCGATGGCAAAGAAGATGGAGCAGCTCGAAAGAGCGGATTGGACGCGCGAGGTGTTGGGCGCCAGTCGGCCATAGTGTCGAAGCCATCGCTCCGACAAGAAGCCCAAGTCGAGGAACACGGTGGTGATGACAGAACCGGTGATGAAGAGGGGTTTTAGCCCAAAAGCGCCGATGTCAGATATGTAGGCAATATGCTGATTTGGGCTCATGGACTTCAGGTGAGGATGTCCATTGGCTTCCCAGGAGCAGAACATGGCCAGCAGCATACCGAGCCACCTGTGTAAGGACAGTTAGTGACCATTTTCAATTGGGATCGAGCAAGGGCAAAACGTACATGCATGCCGAAATGACGGGAAACAACCAAGCACTGAGCCACCACCTATCCCACATATTGGCGACAGATAGGAAGGTTCGTTGAGATGAAAGGTCGGCCGAGTGCAGGACCAAAGGGCGAAGGTGGAGGTATTGGCTGGAAGACGGAGTGGCGCGAGGAGAAATCGAGGAACAATGTCGTGTGATGACAACGAGAGAAAGACAGGTCAATATGAAGGAAAGGATATGTACGAGTTCACTTAATGTGGGATACACGGAAGGCTAACGCCGGTGATTAAGTAACTTCGCTGTCACCGGAGATCGACCTGGTCCATGCTACATCATTCTAGGAAATCGTGAGGCAATGACGGCGATTTAACAGTCGCATTTACTTGGGGATGGCCGATGAAGGGGCGCCTTATTGGCCTATGTCAACGTAGACTGCTGCTGGCGGATCCTATTGACTTAGCGGCAACATGCGAGATCCGGAAAAGGCTCGTATGCCATGCCTGGTTCCCAGTGAGCACGAGAGCATTAACGGGTTTCGGAGAGAGGGACATAATCGGATATAGCGGCCAGACGTGGCTCGCTGCCAGAACTTGAAGTTTGCTTCAGATGTGAAGTTCGACATCTTGTTGAGCACGACGTCATAGACGCTTCCGAGAGATTTATGGTAGAGTGGAGACCCAGTCGCCAGTATCTGCCAGACGTCCAATCCAGTTGTTTCTTGGCGTCTTCCGTGGCCTCCCGAGCCTCTCAGAAATGACGACATGGCAAGGTCACGGATTGCATCTCCCGCAGTTTCTCGAATCTTTCGCTTTTCCCCTGATCAACCCGTTTGTGGGAACCGAGTACGAGTCTGCAACCACCAAAAAAGACGCACTTAGCCTTGACATGGTCCAAGAACCTCGTACAACAGCTGGTCAACCACAGCGGTCAAATTCTCATCGTCTGACCAAAGCATCGGTCACTGAGTCCTCATTCTCCGGAGCTTCTCCAAAAGCTTAGGTAGTTGTTGATAAGTAATGCGACGTAGAATACTACCTCTAGCAGCTAGCCCTTCCCGCCCATTGACCGCTGCTACTCCCTAGTCTTCAATGACTGTGCAGGTGCTAGCAGCCTTCCTTCATAGAGGACCTCCCGACGGTTTCCCGTCTAGGAGCGTGAATATGTCAGCACACTATCTTGACTGGCGATAATGTGCTGACCAAGCCCTTATCATGCATGGCGTCCCATTACCTGAATGGGGCAAGTCTGGAGTATGGGGTGCATACCGGATAGAGCCTGAATTGCTGAGTGCCGTGGTACAAGTTGAGTGCCAGGATAAAAGGGGACCGAGTCCAAGAACCCGGCAAAGGATGGTTTCTGAACTGCTTGGACACTCACCCCAGGAGGTGGCCTCGTATCATGTGGGAGTTCTGCCTCGAAATGGACTGAACGGCCATAAAATTATTCCAAGGTACTCGTATGCGTCGGGAGCATTCCCAAACCGCTCAAATCACAAAGATCAGGCAGGTAGCCCAAGAATCCTCCGACTTCGTGGAATGGAATGTACTCTCTTTACGGTGAGCCGACTCTGAGAACGCTTCGGACACGCTCGGATTGCTCGGGATAAACGCCGATTCGGGCCAGGTAGGTGGACAGGCCGCCATAAGTGGTATCAAGGTGCTGGACAACCTTCTCGCAAAAATCTGGCGGACATTTGGCAAACGACTCATCCAGACCAATACTTTCAATCTCTTTCATCCTTTCCACTTTCTCTGGCTCGAGTTCCGGTTCAGACTTTACATAATCTTGGCTGACAGCATCCAAATCAATCTCGCACAACAGCAGCACCAGCAGTATTATCATCCCGGTTCTGTCTTTGCCTTGAGTGCAATTGACCATGACAGGCCATGCTGACTCATCGGCGAGAATGTCAAAGACTTGCTTAATCTCAGGCTGGCTGTGGTCGAGGGTGTCAATTCCCAGGCCGACGAGCCCCTTTGGTAGCATCAATTCTTTTCCCAGCACCGATATGCCTTGCGTGCGGTAGCCCAGAGCCATCAAGAACACCAATTTGGCGAGACTGGTGTACTTCAACTGCCAGATGAGATGCCGTTCGAAGCCCTTACCATTGAGATTGATGAGCGCATAACGAATGCCAGGTATTTGGACCGGTTCAGCAACGCTCTCGTTAGACGAAGGCATCACCGCTGGTTGTGCCGCCACAGCAGCTTCAGACCGTTTCTTTGCTGCATTGATGTGTTCTGTTTTGGAGCGAAGGTCAATGATCGTCTTGATCTTGTACTTGTGAACCAGGACGTCGCGGTCGGACACACTGGCGTTGTCTGGTCGAGCACTCCTGAAAAGGAGACCCGGTCGGAGAGCTTGGGCACCAAGGATGGTGTTAATGTGAGCTCCCACATCGCGAAAATTGAGCAGATTGTCAAACTGATGTGCAGTGGAAGAATCCATGTTGGTACCTGAGTCTGCCATGGTTGGAAGAGTGGAGACCTATTTCAGACGGTACGGAGTAGTACTTCGAATGGGTTGGCAAACCCAAGGTGTTGAAGGTGACGGCTGTCCACCATTTTGCTTTGCACTGCATGTCATTGTGGGGTAGCAAGAACGGTGAGTTTCCTTGGTCCCTGCCTCGGTCCCCCCTGGTCTAACTACTAGGTAGCTAGCTGGTCGGGAAGGGACCACATGGGCGCCACAAGAGCTCGAGCTGGGCAGCTGGTGGCCCAGAGGTTCTTGGGGTGCGTGCATGCGCTCCTCCTCCTTCTCCTGGTGAGCGAGAGGCGGATAAGCGAAGGGTCCGATCCAGAACGGGGTACTCGGTACGGCCATGGTTATCGGCATCGTGTGCCTTGTGCCCCTCCATTTTGTCTCCTCCCATGGACAGTTCCCCAACCAGAAACAAAGAGCACCGCGTGTGGCAGGAAAAAACAATCGACACACCACCCAAACTGTATGTAGGCGGGATCACCACAGTTAAGGGTCTGCTAGAACTGCTAGAACTACTAGTTGGGTTATCTCTGTGCCCTAAGCCGCGGGAGCAACTCTCCCTCGATTCCTATTGGCATGACGTAGGTGGTAATAGGGACGCTGGGATGACATACACAAGCGCAGCTCTTGGTCATGACGGTGGTGGACGATGGTGACTCTGGGAGTGGATGGGCGATGGGCGACCCTGATCACCCTGCACCTCCCAAGCCCCAAGCCCCAAGCCGCGAGCAACCTTGGGGAGACCTTGATGAGCGAGCGGCACGCCACTGGCACCACTGGCCGTCTGCAGCTCTTCTTTCGGTTTTATTCCTCTTCCGCTGATCTGAAATGCAAGCAGAGCTCCTTCAACTGTATTATCCTCACTCTGTCCCTCGTTTTTGGCATTGAGAATCGCAGTCTCCATGCCGTGGTAGATTCTTGACTGCGTTGTTGCTTGCGCAACCACCCGCCCGCTTCCAGCACCTATCGATTACCCGAGAAGCAGCCAGACGCCAGAGGGGGCCAAGCATGTCGGCCAGCGTTGCCCATGCCCATCCCCATCAGAGCAGCTTCACCCCGTCGGACAAGCTCGAAGACCAAGGTCAGTCAATCCATTTTTGGCCGACAACAAGTTCATGGCAAGCTGACGTGCTGTAGCTGCCTCTGCGGCATTGTCTGTCGCTCGAGACACTCCGACCACCAAGCATAGCACCTCTTCAATTCTCGACCAGGAAGGTCGGCTATCTGCTGCCAGTGCGTCAACCCCGCCCTTGATCGCCATCCACAATCTCCAAACCATCCCCTCGCATCCAATTCGCAAAACTAACTGCCGCTCTCCAGGTGCTGCGCTTTCTCTGAAATACGCACGAGCTCAAGATCTTCCCTCATTTCCTTCCACTGGCGGGGTCAAACTCGCATCCGCGGGCGCCGCAGCAAGCCTCGCAGAATCCAACAAGAAAACCATCCAGACGTGGACTCCCGGCACCATTCCCCACGCAAATACGGCTGCGTACAGAGCAAAAGACTATGAGATGGAGCCTCTGTGGAAGCCGGAGCTGAGCCGGGCAGGTTCCCAGGCTGCACTGGCTGCTCATCGCGATGCTGCTCCCGTAGATATCTGGAGGGCTCCGGAAACAGAGGAAGGTCATTCTGCCGCATCCTCGGCCTTACAGAATCCCAAATCTCCTCCCCCCATCACCGAGAGAAACGTTTCGAGCGATGGGCGACAGAAGGCACTCTTGGCTGCAACAGCTTCCTTAAAAGGTGGCAGACGGCGAGCAGAATCCGCTCCGACACGACCAGCCCCAGCACCGGCTCACTCAGCCTGGGCTATCAAAGCCGCGACATCGTCTCAGAACGTGAGACCTCCGTCATCGCCAACTCCACCGTCAACGAGCGAATTTTCGGGTGCAGACGCCGCCAGAGTCCAAAACATGGCCAGAAACAATGTCTCCAGGCAGATGTACACATCCAATCCGCCAGTCTCAATAGAAGTTGAAGAGAGGAGAAGGCAAGATATGCTACGTGCCTCGGCGGTCGCTATGGCGAAGAAGATGTTTGCTATTCAACAGGCTCAGATCGATGAGGCTAGGGGAATCCACCGTTCACAAAGTCACTACGCTGCATACACCGCTCGACGACGTGCACAATCAGACGCTGCAAACCAGCCGACAGTCGACGAAGTGCCACGGTACGAGAACCTAGAAGAAGCCGCCCGAAGATTGGCTCAGGAGCGACTCGCCAAGTTACACGATGAACACGCCGAGTATCGGCAGTACTACGGACAACAGACAGCGCCACCTCGGACGCGACTTACGCTACGACGCGGTCGGCGGACGTCTGACATTCGAGAAGATGATGACTCTGACTTGGAAGAGTCACGCAAGATCCGGGCCCAAATGTCTTTGTTTCAGGGCAAGCTCGCCGAGGTCGACAGCAAGAAGCGGCAAGCGGATCGAGATGCGTTGCTTGCAGTGGCACACAAGAACGTGACGGCTCGCATGAATGCAATGGACGAAAAGGTGTTTTCCGAAACCGGCAAAACCAGTCCACAACAACGCGAGCTGTGGGAGCGTCAGGCTCGGGAAAGGGCTCAACGTGAAAGTGACGACAGATTGCTTCATGTCGGAAAGATTCATATAGGAGGTGGCAAGTACCTCGAGCAGTCTGAGATTGACGCAATTGCCAAGGCTCGACTGCAACCAACCCTGGACGAGATCACCGAAAAGGCCGAGCAGCAAAGGGCCAAGGATGAGGAGCTTAGACTGGAACAAGAGAGGCTCAAGGCCGAGCAAGAAGCCGAGAAGAAACGGCAGGCAGATATCAAAGCAGAACAAAAAGCAGTCGTCGGTGAGTTTGTTGTCGTACTTTGGAGCCAATGGCTTGCTGACTCTTCCCAGATCGCGAAAAAGCCGAACAAAGGGCGCAAAAAGCAGAGGAGAGACGAGTTCAGCAAGAGCAGAAACATGAAGAGAGACGTGTGCGCACAGAACAAAAGGCCACGGAAAAGAAAGCCCGAAATGAGGCAAGTGCCGCCGAAAGAGAGCGTCGGCGGACAGAAAAGGAGGAAAAGAGAGGCGCTGAACCGGGCAAACCTCGATTCCTTCCAAGCTTCCTCGGAAGAGGTGCTGTTACAGCTGGAGCTGCGGTAGGTGCGGCAACAGCTGCGGGTGTAGAGGGCGCCGCAGATGTTATTGGGGGTGGAGCGAACGCTCTCGCAGGAACGACTGCAATCCCAGTGACCATGACGGCTGAAGGGGCCGAAAAGGTCGAACGCGGCGAGCTTGTTGGTGAAACCGTGCATGATCAAGTGACCTTGGATCCAAATGAAGCTGCCCATGCTGTGGCTGCAGCAGACGAGGAGCACACTGAACAACCGGTGGAAGAGTCGAGAGTCACTCAGCCGGCAGACGAAGAGATTGGGCCGAAGGACGATGTAGGCTCGACCCCGTATTCCAAGACCACCCCGCCGCAGGAGCCGACATCTCCAACTTCACCAACCTCACCGACTTCGCCCTCAAAGAGGGATTCGCGGGTGAAGACCTGGTTCAAGAGATTCAAGACTGGAAGTAAATCGGAAAACGTTCTTCCGGAGCAGACCACGGCAGCGGGAGATGGCAACCAAAACATTGACACGGTTGGTCAGTCGGCCGAACCTACCAAGGAGGAAGACCAGGCTGGCACGGATTCGATCCGAGATGTTGCACTCGCAGGCCGAAGCGACAACGAGACGGACGACATGTACGGCGGATCTGTGAGGCCCTATGGAAGAGTTTCACCCATTCCAAATGAGAGCTCCGTGCCCGGTCCAGCTGTGACTACCGGTGGTGCACAGGAACGAGACGTCAGTCCACCATCAGACACCTCGTCGCTCAGCGAAGAGCCGTATGTGATTGCCGCGGACGTCGCTTCCTCCAGATACTCGACTGAACATACCGGGTCGAAACGAGACTCGGGGTTCGATCAGCTGGCCACATTGACGGACGAGGACGAGGAACCGCGTGGCAGGAAAGGCTTTCGCGAGAGGTTTCTGAAGAAAGTCATCCCTGGACGAGATAAAGAGAAGGAGAAGCAGAAGCCTGGACCGTCACAGACTGCGGCAGGCCCAGCTTCGGCCCCAGCTCCAACCACAGTCACAGCAGACTCTGCAGTTACCGAACCGCAACCACAACCCGAGGCCGAATCCGCCGAGGCACAAGAGGCAGACGGAACCCACGCCAATCCAGACGAGCATATCCTCTCAGAAACGGAACCTATGCGTGAAAAGGTGCAGGAACCTTCAACTACATCCACCGAAGCAACGGCAAACACGACCGTCACAGGCACCACGACACCTGCGTTGACGCACGCGCAGACAAATGGGGACGATGACGAAGACTTTGAGGAGGCTAGGGACACTTTCGACGAAGGCCGGCTGGTGAGTGCGTCAAAAGTCGACAGCGGGGCCGCGAGGCTGGTCGATGTCGGGGGGCCGACGAGTGGAAAGAAGAGTGAAGAGAGGGCCAGGGAGGGAAGTAGGTTCACTGAGGAGTTGTAAAAGGGCAAGTTCCACTGATGAGGAAGAGGAGGGAGCAATGAGAGCTCATCCATGTCCAAAGGAGAGATATCTAAGTGGAGACAAAGGCGAGCCCAGAATGTATCCCCAGCATACGGGCCCAAACAGTTTGGCAAATGTGTGCGTGTGACGGATCTCGTTTTTTTGGTACTTTTGATTTTTTTCAATGTGATGTGGGAAAGCGAAAAGGGAGGGCACGCACGACGCAGGGCACGATGATTGCAATGTTTTCTGGATATGATCTGATATACACGCGGGGCGCAGTCACAGCGCAAACGCACCCCAGCACCATGTTTTGGTCTCTCTTGTCATGATTTATGCATGCTGTCGTCTTTGGTTGTAACATGTCTCTCCATGCTCTGCTATTGTCATGTTGTGCTTTTGTCGACGTCAATGTCAATTGCTTAGGAGAGTCCATGTTGATAGCGTAATATACGGCCGAGTTCCCAGGTTCCTAGGCAGTGAAATGAAATGGCGCCGTCGCCAGTGTCTGTGTCTGTGTCTGTGTCTGTCTGATGGGGACCGATTTTTTTTGATTATTGTGCCCCCGTAATATATCATATTAATGGCTGTTGTAAATCAAAAAGAGTCTCAGCTTGTGTCCCGGAGGGCAAAGGACTTCAGCACCGGTGGCGGCTCGCGGGATGATGCCATGATATATATGTTTTTGTTTGCCTCATGCTCGCCGTCAGAAAATGGTCATGCATGAGATTGTATCTATGTATCTGCCCAGGACACCTAGGTACCTATATAAATCTGTCGGTTCAGTTCCTCTAATATACAAGGCACACTCGCCCTAAATACAGGGTATCATAATGGCGTACGGATGAGGCGAGGCTTCCAGCATCTGTCTAGTGTCCACCAGTAGACAAGTCGAACTGCCCCTGGCTGTGGCCAAACCCAGACGCAATCCATCAATCGTTCACGCTGAGATCACGTCACTCACTATTTCTTCCTCTGCTTACGAGATCAACTCCTGTTGCTCGTTCATTTCTTCACAGTTTAACCTTTCCACTCTTGACAATCTCCCATTCTTTCTTCCCAAACGGCTCATATCTCTGACTGTTCGGCCTCAAGAAGAACAACCTATCCTCGGCCACTTTCTCCGGATCTACCCCCTCCTGCCGGAGGACGTGCTTTTGCTGTTTATTGTTCCCCGTCGCCATGACCTGCGTCACGACTCGAAGGAACACCGGCACGGCGTATTTGGGGAGACTGTTCCTTGCGTACATGGCTAGACTCTCGAGAAGATTCTCTGGCACAGGCGTCGTGTGCGAGCTGATATCTTTGAGCAAAACAGCAGCACACCCTGCGCGGCCCTCGTGATGCGGTATTGCCACCCCGTAGACGTTGGCTTCGAGAACAGCTGGATGTTGACCCAGGGCCTGGGCGACTTCGGCGGTTGACACGTTCTCGCTGCGCCAGCGAAAGGTGTCGCCTATTCTGTCCATGAACCAGGAACGTCCCTCTTTGTCGAGTTTAATCACGTCTCCCGAGCGGAAATAGGCGTCGCCCTTCTTCAGCACGTCTCGCAAGATCTTAGAGTCACTGGCCTTTTTGTTGCCAAAATACCCTTGGTATTTGGCACCAACGTCGGCAGAGTCGATCTTGTAGAGTAATTCGCCTGGTTCACCCTGCGGTACGGGGATGCAAAATCCTGTCTTGGGGTCTCGATAAGGCGCTTCTGTTTCCCAGTCCACTTTGACGATGGTCTGCCTCAACTTCAGGAGCAAAGTGCCCAGGAAACCAGCTTGGCCTATGGCGCCTGACGAGAAAGTGTTGCGTGAAATATTGAAGCTCGCTCCGGCGGATTCGGTGGCGCCATAGAACTCGGCCACCGTCTCGATTCCAAACCGGGCGCGGAATTTGTCCCATACATCTGGGCGGAGGCCGTTTCCGAATGCCAGACGCACTTTGTGTTTTGTGCGGTCATCTGGCTGAGGTGGCACGGCGAGTAGATAACGCAGGGTTTCGCCGACATATTGGATGGCCGTGGCGTCGGCCGCAACGACGTCGTCCCAAAAATGTGAGACGGAGAATTTATGGCCCAGGACCAACGTGCAACCTCGGACAAGACAGCAGTGGAAGCCCAGCTGAAAGGCAGAGGAGTGATACAGCGGCATGGAAGTGTAATACCTGTCTGGATTGGATGACGTGACGGGACGCAGATTCAACCAACGTGCAACAAGACCGGAGCCAACGACGGTACGGTCCCAAGGCACGATTGCAGCCTTGGGGAGGCCCGTTGTCCCGGACGTGGATATCAGGACACAGGGAGCACGACCGACCACGCCGGATCGAGCAGTGTCAGGTGCACGGTAAGGAGGAAAGTATTCCAAGGACGATTGGAGGCCGGGAGTCAAGACTGCCACCTCCAGAGGGAAGGCATTGTTGCGGAAATTGGGGCCTGAGAAGATAGTCTTGTTCCCCTCGGTCAGAACCTTGGACTCGATTTCGGGATCAACGATCAGGAGCCTCGCCGAGGACGTTTTCACGCTGTGGATAAACGAGGTCGAGGTCAGGTTGTAGTTGATAAAGGCCGGCAGGGCGCCCAAGGACCACAAAGCCATGGTCAGAAAGAGAAATTGAGGAGAGTTCATAAAGTCGATGGCGACGATCTCGCCCGGCAGGATCGAGTGAGTGGTGTGCAGGTATCCCGCATAGCGCAGCACCATGTCGTATGTCTGTTTGAAGGTCCATCTTTTGCCCTGGTAGATGATGAAGGTCTTGTCTGCGACCTTTGGGTTGTGCGCATGTCCCTCAATGAGGTAGAAGGAGTTGGCCCGATCTGCTGCCTCTCTCTTTGCAAAGGCTCTTTGGGAAGCCAGTAGACTGAGAATGAGCTCCAAGTCGACCGAGACTCGCCAGCGGGCATCGAGGTAGGCGAGTCCGGCCAAAGCAGTCGGCGCCGCGAGGGCTGCGGTAGAGGCTGGTACTGTTAAAAGATCAGCTTTCAATAGCCTTTGGTCGCAGTCTCAGATCAAGGGCGGGCACACTCACATGCGAGAGCCATGGTCGCAGGACAACGGATGGAGGGATTCGAGTTATGGAGGAGTGAGAGAGGGACAGCAACGTCTTTGCGCCATGGGGTCTTTGGACTTGTTCAAGGCCAGCGGTTCACTCAATAGGACTTGGTCCGAGTCGAGACGGAGCTCCCAGGATTTGGTCGCGGACGAAACTGCAGTTTGGAGGATGGTGTCGATTTCGATCCGCGTGGCTTGCGTCGTGCATTTCTGGTGGGAACAACGAGGAAGCGAGAAAAAGCACCGAGGCACGGAATTAAGTTGTAGAGAGTGGAAGCGAGCCAGTCAAGAGTCTCGCCAGCGTCTCCCCTTCAACTCTTTCAAACCATTTCAGTTCATTACTACCACTGAGTACTTTAGTCCACACTTCACTCAACCCTCTCCACCCTCCACATTTCATTCAATCATGTGTTACAACCAGTACGTCTTCGAGAGATGCGACAGCTGCTGCTGCTACCACGAGTGCTTCGTCCAGAGTCGCCAGTGCATCCGCTACCAGCAAACGGGTTTCTGCCTCCTCTCCTTCAACTGGAGGGTGAGGACTCGGCCGGGGTTCAGCCATTCTTATGACAACCGCCGATGCGGGGCCTGTAATGGGAACAGAATCCGCCGTCGCTCCCTGGCGGACAGGGACTCATTGAATAGCGAGTTGCGTCGTTCTCGTCGTCGTCTTGGTTGAGACGGGACTCGTTCCATCCTCATCCGATATGACGCCATTACGGAGGGCACGAGATAACATGCCTTCATGAGAGCATGCACTGAGAGAGGAAGAGACACTTCTTTGGCACCCCAAAAGGCGACGGTGAGTCCTCTGTTCCAAATCATCAGATCGTGCTCCAGATGCTGACCATGTTCCAGTCAGCCTCTCTGTCAAAAAGGCCTCAACTAATTTCCATCCTCGACACCTAAACAAAGCTGTACGCCCACGGCAAGCCGCAACAGTACGCAGAATATCCTTGTCCTTTCATGAACCTCAACTCAACATTCGACCATGTGTCTCTACTATTTAGACCCGATATTTGGGGTTGTTATGCCCCCAACCTAATGGCGGCGAGAGCATGGGATGGCAGGGATCAGGAGGCTGGCAGAGGTGCAATTCCATGCATTTATTTTAGCGAATTTGGTTTAGATGTGAGGTTCAGGTGGAAAAGTGGACGGCGATCACCCTGCGGCTTCTAGAAGGCTTCACGTTTGTCCTCGTCGTTTCACTATATGCGTTTCCACTATGCCGATATTTGATAGGCTCAGAGTTTTCCCTGCAAAGGGCCTCGAGGTCGTGTCGAGTTCAATAATCCAGGACTCTCCACTGATAACCTCCGTCCACATTATTCCAGTCTTTCCGTTCGAAACTTCTTTCCCATCCTAGCATCACGGCCAGGATCCGACATGCATTAGCCGACACACCGCAAACCACTTTATCGCTTTGGGCCAGCATGGCCAAATCCAACAGGTACGCTCGACCGAGTAATTCTCTCAGCTGAAGCGCTTCTGCGGTGGGATGTGTACGATAATCACGCTCCAAAAGGGCCACGTCGTCGGCATCATCATCGCCTTCATCTGTCCGCAGCCCACTCGATTGCTTGACGTCGTGATGATGGACTCGTTTCTCCCTGCCGTCGTCGTCTTTCTCGCCAAACCTGTGCTTGGCCTTCATAGGCATCGGGCTGCCCCATTTTTTCCGCTCCTTCACGTCCTCCGGCAAACCCAACCCCCAGAAGACATCCCTGAAGAACCCGCCTTCCCAACCCAGTCCACCACCTTGGCCCATGCTGGCCAACTTCTTCTTGGACGCGAGGGAGATTCGTTCTTGCGCCCGCAGCGTGTTGGGCAGATCAATGTGGTCGTACATGTCGGCATCATCCGAGGCAACAAGGAATTTCCATTGAGAAGATTTGCCTACCAGCTTCAAGGCGGTGGCCATGTACATTTCAGGAGGCAGGTAATTTTGCGAGTACGTCAGGCTGAAAGGATGCCGGTCGCCGCGCCGAATGTGGATTCCAACCAGACCGTTCTCTGGCGGTGCGTCATACATGTCGTCGTCATCGAAGCGGTCCTCGTCGGGGATGGGAGGGGGGATGGTGGTCGGGTCGATGTCCTTCCGCAGTTTTTCTACACGATTAAGGACATATTGTTCGTCTTGAGGTCGAAGCTTGAAGAGTGCCTCGTACCCTTCCCTCGCCATATCAAAGATGTCCCTCTGAGAGAAATGGTCGTGGAAAGCCTCCCCAAAGACCCAACCTGTCGTGGCAGCAGACACGACGAGGTGTTTCGCCTGATGTGGACATGGTACACGATGCGAAGGGCTAGGTAGGCGGCAAGGTGGGGAAGGCTTCGAGGCGAAGAATGTGCTGTATCTGCCGTAGGGGAAATGGGTGTCGTCGATGAAGAAGGCGCGATCTTCACGACGAGCCAGGCCGTAAGAAAGCCACAAGCCGAGTAAGCTGGACCCAAGGCCCGCGTCGGCGGCATCGAGGACGTATGTCAGGGATCTCTCGCAGACCGGCATATTGGGTTCGTTCCCGTGAGGCGGCGGCTGGGACTCAGTAGGGAGGAAGTGCTGCATCTGCGCTTCTTGGACGTCAATGAAGTTGGGATCTTCCTGGTAGTAGTCCTTTTGCTGGGATTTCTGGCGAGGGCCTGCGACGTGGCGGGCCACCTCGTCAACTTGCGAGCAGACGTCTGCATAATCCGTGTAGGGAAGGGGGAAAGGGAGGTCTTGGGGGATGGATATGGTCCAGTGGTGCTTCCCCTTCGCATCGGTCAGAGCCAGTGGGGTTGGATGCTCAGGCAGCTCTGAGGCTTCGACGATCTCATAGATCTTGCCCAGCGAGGTTAGAAAGGTCAGCTCGGTGAGCTTGTGGGATTTCCTCCGGCCGAAAGAGACGACATAGTAGACGCCGATGATGAAGGCAAGCCAGAACAGGCTGCGGACGATCTTCCGTGAGTTGAGCTTTGGCGGTTTCTTGCCGTGACGCGGGAGGATGGACGGGAGAGACGGTGAGGGGATCGGGGTGGAAGGAAGGAACTGTCTGATAGAGAGATATCGATCTGGTCCGCCAAACCTCAATGGTTTTGGGGGACTGGCACGGCTGGAAAGAAGCATCTTCTTGCGTTGCTGTTCGGCATGACTCGGCCTGGGAGATGGAGTCCTCATTCAAGCATTGATGCAGGGTAGAAGCAAGTGCTGAGCGATGCAGATAAACGAGATCTCCAATGACATGTGACGCCAAAATTCCAACGCTATGCTGATGCAAGTCTATGCGTCTAATAACATGAAACGACAAGATATGCTATGCAATGCTCAGCTATGCCGGTTCAACAAAGACAAAGAAGGTGGCCGGCGTTAGTGGGTGGATTGAGAAAAGAACAAACAAAGAAAAAAGGGTCAGGATAAAAATAAGAACAAAGAACAAAGAACAAGACGACAGCGCTGATCCCTTCCAAGACTTCCAGCAACTGGTCGGGTGAGCGTGCGACTTGAAACTCGTGCAGAGAAAGAAAAAAGAGGGCCCCAGGCAGGAATGGAATTGATACCACCAGCACCCAACGGCGAAGAACAGATGTACAGCCAAAGTAAAAGGTGAGATTTTGCGGCCCCAATTCAACGATTGAATCCGTTGTTGGCGTCGTCGAGCCGCAGTCCCTCCCGGCGGGATTATGCTGGTATCAAACCCAAAGCACGAGGAAGAGAGAAGGGAAAAGAAAAAGGGAATCCGAATACAAGGATCCCACGGTTTTGTCGCGGGTCGCGGGTCGTTGGTGCAGAATCTGAAACACCCGACATGTTTCTTCGGCCCCTGCCAGTCGCACAACTGCATCGATTACTCCAGCCTGAACCTCAATTAGCGAGAGATCGCCTCCTCCGTCTCCAGAGTTCCGGGTACCGAGTACGGAGTATACCAAAGAGGACGGTTGATTGATCTTGCATAAACGAGCACCAAGGGGAGACCCTCGCCAGCCTCGTCTCCTTCTGCCCAAATGTAGTCTGTACCTATGACAACTTCTATGAAAGGGGGTATCTGTATCTGTCTGTTCTGTAGCATGGATGCATCTTTTGGCCTGGAATCGCTTCCGTGGGTTTCCTTCTTCCCCCCCTGATCTCTGCTAAACATAGTAAATCCCACTTTGTCCCGTTCGGGGAACAGACTTGCTGTCAAAGCTCCAAGAAATGTAACATGCTGCAAAAGAAAAGCCCAGGAAATAAGTAGTCAAACAGCCGCATCGCCCGTATTAGAATCAATCATGCTCCGTGGATCTCGTCCTGTTGGGCGGTCTCAACTCCTTCCAGGGTCGCCGCCATTGTCCTTTCAAGAGAATCGAGCCAAAAGAAAAGGAGGAAAATACAACGGTCGTGTCATCAATCGTGATAATAAAAACAATCGAACCTCACTTCAACTCGACTCCTTCGCTTCCATCACCGAGTCGCGCTCTCTCAGCGACGCCACCATGCTTCCTATCCCCGGCCCTGGCGGCATTGCAGCACCGTTGTTGCCCGCCATCGAGAGCCGTCGTGAATGCCGGCGCGCGGATGACGAGCCTCGCGAGGACACCCGAACCGATGAAGATCTCCGGTTCAGTTGTCCGCTCTCGACCTTGTCCTGGATCATTTCGTCCAGCATCCTCGACATTTCGTCCACCGTCTTGCGTTTCTTGTCCATTGCCTTTTGAGGGGAAAGGATCGTCATTGGACTCGTCGTCAGCGGCGACCGTGGTCCACCAGACAACACCGGCTGAATCGAAATGCTGAGCTGGGAACTGCTGTTGCTACTGTTGCTCTGATGTCCAGCTTGTGCACGGTTCTGCTTGAACTCTGAGGATGACGTCTCGGGCGTCAATTCCGCAATCTCGCGCTTGCGCACGGCGGATCGAAGAGCGGCAACTGTCTTCTGCAAGTCCGCAATCATCGCATCCTTTTCATCCAGTCGTCTCTGCATTTCACTCTCGTCGCCCGCGGGTTTATTAAACGCCATCGACACTCGAGAGTGGCTGGAGCGCCGAGCTTGCAGCAGCCTCTTCTCCAGAGTCGAGATATACCGTGTCTTGTCCTGCAAATCGGCCTGCAAGGCGCGTACTTGGGCCTGCAAGGGCGCTCTCCCGTCGCCAAAATCATCAGCGCCTTCCTCGTCCTGGTCCGGAATTCCCGAGAATGAAAGCTGCCCGGAAGGCGAGGCCAGCCCTCCCAGGGAAGCCACCGACGGGTGGCGCCCGAGACTTGGTGCCACGCCCAAGGTCGACTGGCTGGCTGACGATCGCACAGACCTTGAGCCGGCATATTCTGTCCCTCCAGAGAGCCGCGAGTGCATACCCAAGGCCGATACTGTTCCGCTATTAACGCCCGTCGACTTGGAACACAGGATCAGACGGTTGAGATGCTCGATGCGCTCCTTGAGTGCTGTTCTGGCCAGCTGCATCTCCAGCATCTGTTCCTCGTGGCGCTGCTCGGCTTCTTTCTCCAATTGCCGCTCTTCCTTCTCTGCGGCTGTCTTCTGTTGGCCCTCCAGTTGAGATCGGAGACTTGCAATCTCTGCTCTATATCGTTCCAACAGACCTGCATTGACGCTGCCCAGCTCCTCTGTGGCTCTCTTGGCATGGCTGACAATGTTGTTCTTTGCACGAGCAGCAAATTTCAGTGTGTTGAGGGTTTCACCCGTGTGGTTGCTGCCTGCGGTTGTCAAGCCCGCTCCAATCTGGATGGTACACAGGATCGACACCAACGAGTTCCCAGACAGTGCTGGTTGGAGCAACCGGGTGAGCTTGCTGTCTCGGTACGGCAGATGTTTTCCGTCTTTGTCTGTTGGATTACCGTTTTTATCGCGATTGCCCGATAGCTTCGCGATGACCGTCCCCAAAGTCAACAGAGACTTGTTGATGTGCGCGCCTTCAGCACGGCGTTCCTTGTCCTCTGCTGCACGTTCTGATCCCGCAAGATCGATCAGGCTCAGCGTCGAGACCCGCACACCTCCCGGCAGCATGGCCACACGCTTTCCATTTTCCTGCAGGGAACCTGACCCTGGTATTCGCTCTCGGCTCTCGACCACAATCTGAACGACTGCGTGACTTCGAGAACTTCGCGCGTTGAACTGGGTGCTTCCGGTACGGCGAGCAGTGTCTCCTCTGTGGATCACCCGTAGCAGCTGGGTTGGGCTCTGCACAATCTCTTCCTTCAGAGGCGAGGCGTATACACCCCGTTTGCTATCCTCGCGCAGCTTAATTTCCTCTTGCTGCTGTCCGACACCACCTCCGACGGGCACGGCCAACAAGTCATGAATTTTCTCATTGTAGATCTCGAGGTAGCTGACTCGCAGAAGAAATTCGCGGTGCGGGGTCTCTCTGATGTAGGAGAAGATATCGGTGATTGCCAGTGGAATCACACCAGGGCTGCTCATGGTCCCTTGCATCGAAAAGGTCTTGCCGGTTCCTGTCATGCCGTATGCAAACACGGTTCCATGATATCCTTCCATGACTCGACGTACCAGCCGTTTGGCCGCAGCATCATACACCTTTGCATTGTCGTCGTGGGTAGTGAAAACATTGTCGAGATGGTAATCCCCGCCCTCTTTTCCGCGGTATGCAACCAGACCTCTTCGGCCATCCACCATCCATTCTCCTTCGGATTGAGCATTGTTTGGAGTCCCAGTATCGGGTCGAACACGGACACTGACAATCACGTTGCCTTTCACCTCTTTTCCTTTAGAATTCCGTTTTGATTCAGCCGTGCCTTCATCCGATTCTTTTGTCCGACCTCGACTGTCCTCCCCTTCTTCTTCGAACGTGGTAGCACTAGTCGAGTAAGATCCGTTGGCCGATGAGCTCCTACTTTGCGGAGGGGAATGGACGCTGGACTGAGCGTCCGATATCCTCTTTCCAAACTTGGCCGAGATGGCCATACCGTCACCGGCAGAATTCAGTAGACTGGGGGTTTGAGATGAGCGAAAGCTTGCCGCGACGCTGGTTCTTGGGGATTTCTTGGACCTGATCGAGGCGTTTTGCATGCTGTGTCCTCCATCTGATGTCCTCTTTTTTGTGGACGTGGTGGACGCCATTGAAGCCGAGGTGGGCGGACGCGAACCGCCATTCGGTGGCTGTGGAAATGAGCCGATGCTGACGGTTTTTCGCACACCTTTGCTCGCAGGGATGCCTGAGGGTTTTTCGGGCGACAGATCAGGAGCCGATTGAACAGGCTGCGGTGTTGGTAGTGCTGAAGGCCTCGACGGAGCTTTCAGTCTGGAGGGAGTCTGGGGTAAACTCTTTCTCGGAGGTTTGCTCGTAGGAATTGGAGGTAGCGCACCCGTCGGCGGGTCGGCTAGAGGCCGTGAGAGTACGGGTAGAGACATGTCTACCAGCACAACAGAGTGGAATGATTGGTATATTTCAGGCAGCTATAGCCAGCTCATGCGGGGTTTGTCGATCTTTCGGGGTGTTGCTTCTGAGCAATCGAACGAAACAGATGGTGGTTGTGTATTTTGTGTGACTGATTGTGCTTGTCCTCAACCCGTCGAGCACAAACCCAATCAACGCTTGTATAATCAAGACCGGTATTCCCGCAATCTCGCGCGTTTTTCAGAATGTCCAAGAAAACAGAAGCCCGTGTACTGCACTGTTCTCTGCTTTCTAGAGCGGTGAAACGGAGGGTGTCGCAGCTTTTGAGCGAGGGGAGATTGAGAGGGAAGAGCTGTCCGCATGGGACCGTCCAATGCTGCGGAGGGTCGATCACTGTTTTCTCCAGAGCATGCGACCTCAGTGATGTGCAGGTGGCATGGGAACGGCAAGTCTTGGAGGGTCTTGAGGATGCAATTGGACACAGCGGCCACAGGGAGTGGTCAACAAGGTGTGTGATGTTGACCAAATTGACAGAAAAGACGGGCGACGAGGGACAAGGCGCAAGAGGGATGTTCTCTTGGGGGGTGTGGTTGCTCCTTCAAACCACTAAAGAAAGCCAGGAGGGTTTTCCCTTCAGTGAGGGCCGTGCCGGCGTCGATGCTAAGGTTTGCTGCCCTGGTAAAAAGCTCCTCAAGTCCTTCGGGGTGCCGGTCCTGCTGGACCACTGCTGGAAGGGGATGATGCGGCTAGCATGGAAAGGTTCAAGCGTGTTGGCGAGGTGCGTGTTCTAGGTGCTGGTTGATGTCTGCAGGGCACCGCTAAGAGACAGGAACAGGGCACCTCCAGGGCACCTTGCGCCTACTAGGCTAAGCTGCAGCTAAAAAGGACCCATAATGTCGGATGGCCGTCTCCAATACCTAGGCCCGAGAGAGCCTCGCTGGTGGGGAGCACCCAGGGAGCAACGCTCTCTTCAACTTACCCGGCATGGGACTAAGGTAAGAAGCCTCCCCATCCGGTCAAACCGCCTGTCAAATTACAGCTTCCCCTGCCCGCCCCATTGGGCCGGCGACTTCTGGGCACCTTGGGCCGTTCAGCTTGTCACGAGCCATTTCCTTCCCTCTCCGTCCCACCCATTGAGAAAGAGTGCTCCGGCTGCGGGAACTGGCCCTCTGCAACCACTTTCCCCAAGGGTTGCATTATCTGACCTCTGTTATTCTATTGGTCTCTGGCTGGTTTTATCACTTGAATTCATCTGCAACTTTTGTGATCATCACAAGCAGTTCTCAGACCACGAGCTGTCCTGCTTGTACAGAGTTACTCCAACTGTCAAGTTGTAACACCTGTCAAAACCACAACTGACACACCCGCTAACTGAGCGCCCTGCGCGCCTCTGCGCTCGAATTTCTCCTCGCCCTTCCACAGGCTCGGCTACCCTCCTGAACCTACTCAAAGTATCCTCTGGGTTAGCCGAATAGACGCCACGCATAACGCGTCCTGGAGGGAGGCAAACCAAGGATGCACGCTTCCCGAAGTCTGTTCTGGCCGCCATCCAGTCAACGGACACTTTCCTTGACGTGAAACTTGCTAAGAGAAGGTCTGCGAATACACAGCAAAACCTCACGAGCTGATAAGAGTTGGGTGATGATGACATGCCTTGTGCCCGGGGCACGGCTCAGAGAAATTTGCACAAAGCATCACAGCACTAAAGGACAAGCCCACCCCACCCTTGTCAACGCCAATCTCGACAGTGGCGTTTTCAAAGGCTTCCCCGGCCGTTTACCCCTGGATCAATTTGCTTGGCAAAGTTGCCCGTGCTCTCCTTCAGTAGTAACGGATTTGATCGTCGTCGAGTGCTCTCCCCGAGCATCCATCAAACGAGAACATCCTCATCTCGGTCCTTGAGACAGCTTTGCGTGAGTCGATCCCTCTGCAATGTGCAACCAACCCGTTTTGTGCAAAGGGTCCATCGAGAGGAAGGTGTCCTTCTCTTTCGAGTAATCCTCCACCTCCTGTATTCCAGATGGAAAAGAGGATGGTCCAGGAGTCCTTTCAATTGCAACCACAATTGCGTTTACGCTATGTCTAACTGACAAGCCACTTACTCCTATCGACGGTCCAATCACACACCAAGTCTGAGTTGGGCAATTCAAGTTTGCATACCGACTCAGCGTGATCTGGAGACACGCCGTCTCTAGAGGTGGCCCACTGACGAGCAGTCGAGATGTGGCAACGATCAGCAAAATGATCGTCCTGATCCTGTCTCTTGAACCCGCCCAACTGGCACCGGATTTTCTAGCTGTGTATCAAACATGCTGATCCTTTGTTAGCTTGAACTCCATTCTGTAAAATGGGACGAATGGAACCAGATCCAGTGCTATGCTTTCTTGCCATCGGCAAAAGTCGACCGATACATTCAAGAGCAATGACTGACCGTTTCGACGGCAATCCAACGTGCTCACTGTGTGGAAGCTGTCGGAGATTTTGCCCCCTAGGGGATTCAGCTAGCGCAATCGTGGCTGGAATTCTCTCTCCTCCAGATTTTGGCCATCCGAGCATAACAGTCACCTTGCGCGCCCAGGTGGTTGCATCACTCAAGGAAGGCAGACGCCTAGCTGACCAAGCACTGTCCTCGGACCACATTGTCCACCGAAATCTCTGACTCGACTGAGACAAAGCCGAAACCGTCGGAACCCTATTCTTTTTGGACATCTGTGAGCAAACATGTGCCCTCGCTCGCCTACATGTGGCAGGAAATGCATGGCATTGTGCTCGCAACTATCGACTGTATCCGCATTTCCAGAGACCGAGGTGACGTCTCCAATTGTAGCGGAAGCAGCGACCATTCTCAAAATAGATTCTCCTTGGAAACGGTTGAGCCTCCTACTGCAACTCAAATCGCAGGCTAAGTCCCTACCTTCTCGTCGAAGGTTTCCATAGCGTGGCTACCATCTACATCGGACCGGTTGGCGAGCCTCAGATGTAGTGCGCCGACGTCAAGCTTCCCTTCTGAACGAATCCCGTCAAGCCGAGTCGAGGTCGACGCCTACTGGTCGGATCACTCCCAGGTCTACTCAGACCAGCAACATATGATACAATCGACGATTATCGTACATACAGCGTCCAAACGTGGGAGATGTCGACAAGGCTACAGTCGGACATTGACCATGACCCGCAACACCTCCCTCGTTTATCTTGCGTTCTTCTTGTTTTCCTCCACTCTCATCTTATGCAACGTCTCCGCCCGCCTCCTCTCACCGCCATAGACTTTCCTTCCTCGCTTATGCTCCCACAACCCTTCAACGGCCTTGACTGTGACACCACTTCCATGCGTGCCTGCAATGGGATGTGCCTGCTTGCCCTTGATAATGTATCCATTCTTCAACGTGAAGCCGTTCGGTTTCTTTAGGTCCGCCGTCGTCTGGCCAGGGAGCAACTGATACGAGGTAGAACCATTGGGCACATTGACGATCAGCTTCTGCATCCCAGGACTCCTCCCGATGGTGACCGGCCCGGATACAGGGTCTCCTGTCACGGGGTCTTTTTTCAGACTGGGTACTTCAACGACCCGTAGCTCCGCAACACCATCCTTCACATATTGAAAATCACCTCCGATGCCAAATTCCCCTTGCCGGAACTTCTCCCGCCAACGCAGCAGATATCTCCGCGTTCGTGGAGGGTCGATGCCTCGTGTTTTCATCTGATTAGATGTCAGGGTGAAGAGTTCCTCCCAAGACTCGATTTTGCTGGCGTGTTTGGAGAGTTCACGCCCGATGAGTTTGAGGAAGGTGGGCACGTCGGGCACAAAGGGTGTGGGCGCTGGGATGTAACCCTCAGCAGGGAGGCCGCGGTGCAATTGTCGTCGACATGGTGTGCAGATATAGGATTGAGGTCTTATAGATTTCGACGCAGAGGTCGACGGTCGGAGGAGAGAGGTAAGGAGCGAGACTGCTGCTGGGGGCTGTCGCGTGATCATTGTCGAAGCTGTGATGGCACAAAGTCACTCCTCCGGGAAATAGTGTACACGCAGAATGGCAGTTGAGATGATTTCCAGCGCCTCATAAAGCTCCGTGGTTGCGGTTGATGCAGACAAGAATTATTATTGGGAGTCTGCGGATTGAGATGCGATGGCTGCGGACCGCATATTGGGTTCAACGCCAAGCGCGAGGAAAAGTTGCTGCACGCTGACTTTGTCCTTTTAGGCAGGGATGTCACGCCGCCTGTGGCCAACACGAAGACCTCGTTCCTTCGAAACACGGGGTGCCATTGCGAGGATCCTTGTCCCAGTGCATCCACCCTCCATCCGACTGGTTGTGTTCACAACAAATAAGTCTCAAAAGGTTCAGAGGACTACATGTGCCGCTTGCACAGTATTGGGACGTTCCCGCTCTTTCTGAATCTAACGGACCTGCCTTCAGCGTGCGGTCCACTTCAGCCTTGTTCCTGCCGGGCAGAAGAGGAACTCCCCAGCCACTGCAGGCTGCTGCGCTGAATGTGTGGTGTTTGATGATGAGATGTGATTTCTTTGTCTTTGCAGGTGGCTACATGGCGACAACTGGTCCATGTCGCTTGTGCATGACGACCACAGCTCGGAGATCTGTAAATTAGAGGCATGGGTTTCCACCGCGGCAGGCGAGTCAAGGTGTGCTAGGCGTGTTGCGTCCAGGATTGTCAGTGCTCTGCAAGGCAATATTATGTGCAGAGGCAAGCGAGAGTCTGTTTCATGAATGAATACCTAGGTCCGTCTGCAACGAGAAATCCTTATAGAACTCCTCTCGAGCTGCACAAGTGTAGACAGTATACAAGGACCTCGTAAAGCGGCGAGTTATCCATAAGCCAAGGTTTTGAGCCTCGTTCGACTTGAAGTTTGACCATCGTCTTGCTTCACCAGCCAGTGCAGGCCTTTCTAGAATCCTGTGTCGATCAAATGAGCAGAATTTATCTCAAGACTTTCAGGGCACAGTTGCCCATACCTTGCCACCATACCGCCCAGAACTTCTGAGGTAGACTGTATAGGAAAAGTGGAAGGCTTGAGAAGGCACACCCAAGCACTGCTCGTCCAATTCACAGTGGTCAAAGACTCCCAAAATGGCACCCTCATCCAACGCACCGTCGCCTTTGATGCCGCGCTCGCCCTCAAATATCAATGCCAATATGTCACCATCAAAAGCCAGGTCACTCGCAATGAGGAAATCAATACCCAAACCTCAATCTTCAGCGCCGGGCCCGCCTGCTCACCATCCTCCTGCAGACTTCGACATGGCTGAGCAAATGAATGAGGATATCAGCAACAAGTATGTTAAAGGTTGGTATATCAAATAACTCCCAGCCACGCCCAAACTTGCTGACGAGCTCCATAGGAAAGAAGCTGGGTGAAGGAACGTATGCCATTGTGTACAAAGGCCATTTGAGATCCGATCCGAGCAAGCTTGTTGCCATCAAAAAGTTCAAAGTCGACCCTTCGCAGCAGCGGGAAGGGCTTAATGTTGACACGATACGTGAGATCAAGTATCTCCAGGAAATCTCACACCCAAGCATCGTCGCCTTGTTGGACGTGTTTTCTTCCAAGGACCAAAACATCAACATGGTCATTGAGTATTTCCCCAACGGCAACTTGGAAGAGCTCATCCGCGACAAGACCGTCAGTTACGGCGCTGCCGATGTCAAGGCATGGATGGGAATGTTGTGCCGCGCGATATACTATTGCCATTCCAACTTCATCTTGCATCGAGATATCAAACCAAACAACCTCCTGATCGCCGCGGATGGAGAAGTGAAACTGGCAGATTTTGGCCTGGCGCGGTCCTTTGGTGATCCACGGTACCAGATGACTTCCGCCGTGATTACCCTTTGGTACCGGCCTCCAGAATTGCTCTTTGGGGCAAGACAATACAGTGGTGCCGTCGATATGTGGAGTATCGGAATGGTCTTTGCCGAACTCCTCATTCGCAGACCCTATGCAGCAGCGGATGTGGCAAACCAGGAAGTGCTGGCAAGTGGTGGAGGAACGGTCGCCCAACTCGACAAAATCTGCGAAGCTGTCGGGACGCCAAACGAAGAAAACTGGCCAGGAGTCTCCAAATTGCGGGACTATTTCGAGCTGGAAAAGAAGATTCCGGTCCGCGAGAAGCCGTTCTACATGCAGATGTTCCCGACAGCAGGGTCGGTCGGCGTCGATCTCCTCATGGCAATGCTGAAGCTTGATCCACGAAAGAGGGTGACGGCAAGAGGCGCCTTGGAGCATGAGTGGTGGAGGATCGATCCCAGACCGACCAGCAAGGAGAATCTCCCGAAACAGGGCGGCGGTGATTCGAAGATGGCTGCTGCGGAAGTGGCAGCTCCTGGGTTCGTCGTCGACGAGAACAAGTTCAAGGGCGTGGCCAAGAAGCTTGATTTCGGAGCCACTTAGTAACAACGGCGCAGGGGAAGTCGAATCAAGTAGGCGTCTGAAGCTGCTCTACTTTTGCCTTGGCATGCCTGTCTATTGACGAGGCTATGGTAGGCTTCCCAAACGAATACCGTGGAGGACGCAGACTGAAGCGGTAGTTACACGCCCACCTTCCATCATCCATCGTCGTCGCCCACAAAGAACCCTCACAAGAAGTCTCCCCTGTCCATTTGCGACACTTGATCACCACGAACACGCCACTTGGTGAATGAATTCACAACAACAAGTTCCAGCAAAGTCCACCTCTACTCAGAACTACTCGCTTGTAAGAGCTTATCCTCAACCTGCCTCACAAAAGCCCTTCTCCCCCGCCATCGACCGGTTGCCTTCCCATAATGACGACTCCAGCAGTGCAAACAAACATGCACACCTCTATTACTATAAATAAACCCACTGTTCTGTCCCCAGACCTGAGAAAGTGTAGGAATGTTGGCGACTTGGTTGCGACCGTGGGTCGCGAAATCTTCAACGAGATGGAGCCGGAGACTTTCCTGTACACTGTCCAGGGGGATGACGGTGTTCAAGTACCACTAAACGGACCGGACTACGATCCTGAACGCTCCCTACCTTTTGCCGACTCGGCGCTTCACATTTCAGCACGACCAAAGCAACCAGACTTCTACGTTTACGTCCACCTTCCGCAACACGAGTTCACGCAACCATGGCCAGCGCATGGTCGTGTCAATGTGCAGTGGTGTGATACTGGAAGACGTGTCAAGGAGAGGATCAATGCGGAATACGGCATTCCGAACACATACTTCTACGAGCTATCTCTTGGCAATCGACATATCGTCGATAGTAAGACCCTGTATGAGCAGAAGATCTACGGCGACTGCGTTGTGGCTGTCAGACTCATCGTTGCAATCAAGTTCCGGTTCAACAACGAGACTTGTACGGCCTGGGTTTGGAACGATGACAAAATGACGAAGTTACTGAAGAAAATTGCCAGGAAAATGGACAATAGAATCGAGGATGTTCGATTTGCGATCATAAAATGCTCCGGTACCGTTACGGAAGCAGCAGAACAGTGGCTGCCCAATCGGTCAAGGTTTTTCTTGGCAGACGGCGCCGAAGGAACGGTAGAAGACAATGGATTGCGCTTTGGGGACGAGATCAGAGCGTTCTGCCTGCTGGAGAGCTCTAGAAGGGCGAGGGAGTCCATTGACCGGGAATCCATGGAAACCGAATAGGCCGTGAGCCACGAGGTTGGAGGACCATAAAGCGGTCTCATGTGCTGTTGGGGCATTACTTTAACAACTACCAAAGTTGTATGCCCGGGGCTTCTCTTGCAGCATGGAATTGAAGGAATGTGTCAAGGCAGCAGCCTCTGACTTTGATAGACTGGACATGGCGACACGAGAAAGCTGATCAACAGCACCGAGGGTCTCAAGGGTACGAACGGAAATGTACAATGGCGCTGGGAATGGCGCTGGCGCTGATGCACAGAGAGCCCGTATGTTGGTGCTGCGAATGGGTATGAGCGCGAAGGACCATTGTTGTTGAGCTTGACGAGAGAAATGTGTTCCACAAAAGGGAGCAAGCACGCTCCAAGCAGGAAATGAACTGCTAATGGCTCGTGGACAGAAATCGAGCTTCTCTACCACATCCTGGGCCGTAAGTCGTTCTTGATCTCCAAAGTTCGTTTGTCTAGAGCATTTCTTCCAGTACTATCTGTCCTTTTCTCAGGCTCCTCCTTCGATTGCAGCGGACTGGAGGTGCACATTCCACCCTGCAACCTCCTGATCCCCCGTTCCATTCTGTTTGTCCATTCAATTCTCGACCGAGGCGAATGCAGCTGCCTGGATGGTTTCCAAGGCATGCTCCCCAATGTCCATGTCAGAAGTCGCGAAGGGCATCGCCCCTACTGGTCTAACATGGGCGACACTGATCATGGTGCCATGTGGCAGCAGCTGGTGTTGTCATCGCATCCTTCCAGGCGACGACCTGCGGCATTTGGCAACATGCAGTCGACGCGACAAAATGCCGGGTATACCGAATTCAATGTTCTTGACAGGAGTCCTCTCATCTCCTCAACGTCCTCTCCGGGAGAATTCCAACGGCATTCCAAAACTCGCGAGCATCCAGCTTCCTGCCCAGTGCCTCCATCGGCCTCGGTAGCGCCTTCACGCCCTTGTCCTGCATCAGCTCCATCACCCAACGTCGATACTTCCATCGTTCTAGTTTCGTCTGCTCCTGTGCGTCCTCCTCGTCCTTATGTTGGGTTTCTTCACTTGAGTCACCGTTGAAATCCCATACGATACTCCACCAATCGTAGCTCACACAGTCGGCGACAATCCATCTTCTGCCAAACAACCGCCCAGGCTTCACGCAATCTACTTTGAGAACCCCGATCACAGCTCCTGCAACGTCCACCCCATGGATCAAATGCAACGCCCCTTTCTCGCCGAGCTGTTCCTTCGTCTTCGCTACGCGCGCAATCCAGTTGCCCGGCTGCCTTTGTGCTCCATAGAGACCCGCGAGGTTCAACACACAACCGCCCAAGGAGATGAGCTCGTCTTCTGCAATCCCCCTCTCGTTTGACGGATCGATGGGCGAGTGGCTATCCACAAAATCCGGAGATGTCCAAATCCCAGTACTGCCAAGTTGTATCCATTTTGTCGCCGTAATGGTGGAGCTTTCTGCTTCACCACTTCGTCCATCTCCTTGGCCATCCTCAGTAGCCGAGTCAAAGTCCGCGGGACCGTGTCGGCCATGCGTCTCTGCGTACATGCTCACCAACTTTCGCGACGGTCCTCTCCCCTTTAATGGAAAAGTGACAAGGACGTAGTCCGCCAACGGAAGCCTCTTGAAGGCCGCCTCCAGGCCGTCCGATTCTAGATCGAACTTGAAAGGGATGGTGCCTTTCCGCCCGCTTGTTGTGGTGGCGGCATAAGTGATGTTGGCATTCTTCTTGACAAGCGGCTCCAGAAATTGCCACACCCAGCCCGCTCCGAGAACAAGGAAGGTGACTTTTGCTGCAGTTGGTGAGGTGGCCGCAAGATGAGGAGTCATGGTCACATTTGCAGTATGCTCCATTGAGGAACATAACAGGGGAGGGAGCTTGGAAGTTACATATAGAAGTCTATCAGCTTAACTGGGAACCATCAATATCCACCCCCGCATTTCTTCGTATAACTTGGTCAGCGACGACCAAAGATGCAAGTCATGATTCATAAATGCCCTAACGGAATGGTACGAAAGAGAGAATGGATGTCTCACCATCGTCCCACGCCTCGTCTAGCTCTTCGGTTGCCATCATCGGCGCCGGCCTGACGGGCCTTTCAATCACGCTGTCGCTCTTACACCACCACCTTTACAACCCCTCGGACATCGCAATCTACGATCTCCGCCACCCGGACACGCCCGACCCGGCCAACTCGTCCGGCGTGGTGCTCACACCCAATGGCCTGCGCGTTCTCGACTCGCTGGGTGTGCTGCCACGGATCTCTTCGCGATGCTGGCTCTCCGAGTATCGCACATATAAGAACGAGCGCGATGAGACGACCCGGAAAACGCTGATCACGAACGAGACCCTCTACGGGTACAAGAACCACCGGTTATGGCGGCGGATCCTGGTCGAGACGATGCTGGGCATGGTGAGGGAGCGTGGCGTCAGGGTTTGTTGGGGCGCGAGGTTCGAAGGCGTAGTGAGCGAGGGCGAGGAAGGTGTCACCTTCAACGTCGACGGGCGGGTTGAGTCGGCTGGGATGCTGATCGGGGCGGACGGGATTCACTCCTCGGTGAGGAAATATGTCAATCCAGACGATCCTGGGCCCGAGTACACAGGCATTGCGGGTGTCTTGAGTCACATTCCCTGGACCTCTGTCGAGTGGCCGTATGAAAACTACGAACGTGCATGCACTATTCAGGGGAGGCCCGGAGCATTGGTGCTGATGCCTGAAGATCGGGAGGGAAGCATAGTCATGGTGGCAATGCAGGTCAGCATGGAGGACCGCAGTCGCGACAAGTGGGAAGCGCTGGCTCAGGATAAAGACTACTTGCGTGATTTCTATGCGAACACTCGAGACAAATGGGAGAGCCCAACCGCAAAAGGAATCATTGATGCCGTTTGTCGGCGCGTCGATACAACCTTTTTGTGGCCCTTCATGCGAATGGCACCGCTGAAGAAATGGTATTCAGAAAAGGCTGGCAGGGTCATCATCATGGGCGACGCCAGTCACGCATTGCCTCCGAGCAGCGGACAGGGCGTGAACCAGGCCCTGGAGGATGTGTACGCTCTGACGAGGCTGCTTCTTCTGCTCAAGTCAAAGCCTAGACTAGGGCTCAAGAATGCGCTGGCGTTCTGGCAGTCCCTGCGGCAAGCACGGGTGGATGCGGTCTTCGACTGGGCCACGAACAAGACCAACATCCAGCGTTTACCTCTGGCAGAGAGAGAGGCGCTCGTGCGTGAGGGGAAGGTCGTAGATGCCAGCAACGTTGACAACTTTGACGACATGCGGTGGCTGTATCAGCCGGACACTGACGGAGTGATCGATGCGTGGGCGGCCCAACAGGCATAACGGTGGAGGAGGGGTGAGACTTCATATGTAAAGGCTGTGCCACGCCAATAACGAGGTTTTTGCCTTTAAGATGAACAGATGGAGGTGCCAACGTATTTGACTCGACCAGGGAAATAATCATTGGATTGTTCATCGAGGCATGCGGAATACTGACGGCACTTTAAATTGTTCCTTCCGGAGACGCGTCGCGTGGCGCGTCCTACGGCGCAACTTCATTGGCGGAGTCGTGGCTTCCTTCGAATGACGACGGTTTTGCCTTTGACCTTCTCAACCCGCTGAGACTCTTGACGAACCCTCATTCTTCGCCGCAGATAGGGCAGTGGGCCTTCTCACTATGGCTTCTGCACAGAAGAAGCAGCAGACGATATCGTCTTTCTTCAAGAGACCTTCGTCGACTCCTACCTCCAAATCTCGTCCGCAGATCTCCACGGAAGAGGACGACGAAGACGATGGATTGGTATTGCCTACGCCGAAAAGACGCCGCATCACGCCCGTTGAAGAAGACCCAGAGGAGACTGGAAATATAGGAGAAGAGGAAGAGATCGGGGAACCTGTGATACCGCTGAGACCTGTTGCTGCCAATGGACAAACACTCGCCACAAATGAACCCGGAGCATCAACCGGGACAGCAAAGTACTTTTATTCTTCGTCACCTCAGCAGGAAAACCAGGATCTCGAGGAAATTAGCGGTGCGGAGAAGAGACGAAGAGACGAGCTACACCGGAAATTTGTGAAGAAGTTGGGAAAGCCAGACAGTATCGCTGAAATCAAGCGGCGAAACCGACTGCTCGAAGAGGATGCCGCAGACCAGGACAACGAAGATGGAGAGGAAGAGCCTGTCGAAGAGGCACCGAAATCGACCTCTCGAACCAAAAAAGGTGGCAACAAGCTGACGCCGATGGAAAAGCAAGTCTTAGAGATCAAGAGAGCGCACATGGACACCTTGCTGGTGGTCGAAGTTGGTTACAAATTCCGGTTCTTTGGCGAAGACGCCCGGATCGCGGCCAAAGAACTCAGCATCGTTTGTATCCCGGGAAAGTACCGGTACGATGAACATCCCTCCGAGGCACACCTGGATCGTTTTGCATCTGCAAGCATTCCGGTCCATCGACTGCATGTGCATGTCAAGAGACTAGTTGCCGCTGGTCACAAAGTTGGCGTTGTGCGACAACTGGAGACCGCAGCGTTGAAGGCTGTTGGCGATAACAGAAACGCACCTTTCGTGAGGAAGCTTACGAATCTGTACACAAAAGGTACTTATATCGACGACATCGAAGGCATCGAAGAGGACAGTCGAGGGAGTCCCGCCCCACAGTCTCCGTCGACTGGATTTCTACTCTGCATGACAGAGGTCAACGTCAAAGGCTATGGCAATGACGAAAAAGTGCACGTTGGTCTGGTAGCAGTCCAGCCTGCTACAGGCGATATTGTGTACGATGATTTTGAGGACGGTTTCATGCGGAGCGAAATCGAGACCAGACTGCTCCACATTGCGCCATGCGAGTTCCTCATCGTGGGCGAGCTCTCAAAGGCCACCGAGAAGCTTGTTATCCATCTGTCCGGCAGCAAGACCAACGTTTTCGGCGACAAGATTCGGGTTGAGCGGGTTGCAAAAGAGAAAACTGTGGCAGCTCAAGCTCACAGCCACATATCGACTTTTTACGCCGAAAGGCTCAAAGATTCCCGGTCAGACGCAGAGAAGGCAGCGAAAATCTTTGATAAGATCATGGCTTTACCAGAAAATGTATCCGTCTGCCTCTCAGCAATGATCAAACACTTGTCCGAGTATGGACTTGAGCACGTCTTCCAACTGGCCAAATACTTCCAGCCGTTTTCCGCTCGATCCCACATGCTACTCAATGGAAACACCTTGACAAGTCTCGAGATCTACTTGAACCAGACGGACCATTCCACAAAAGGCAGTTTGTACTGGATGATGGATCGAACGCAGACAAAATTCGGAGGCAGACTGCTGCGAAAATGGGTTGGACGGCCACTGCTGGATGTACAAAGCATTGAACACCGACTCAACGCTGTGGAAGAGCTTCTGAGTCCCGACAAAGCCGTCCAGGCGGATAAGTTGAGGCGTGTGTTGTCGAAGATTAGGACCGATCTGGAGAAAAGCCTTATTCGGATTTACTACGGCAAGTGTACGAGACCAGAGTTATTGAATGTCCTCCAGTCGCTACAGATGTTGGCGACCGAATTTGCGTATGCGACTGATGCAGCATCTACTGGTTTCGCCTCAGATCTGATCTCTTCTGCAATGGTCTCTCTCCCGGTAATACTGACAGAGGTGGTGGGATATCTGGACAAGATCAATCTTCAAGCTGCCAAGTCCGATGACAAGTACGCCTTCTTCCAGGATGCTTCAGAGACTGAGGCCATTTCCGAGCATAAATTCGGCATTGCTGGCGTTGAGCATGACCTCGACCAATTTCGATCAACTGCCGCCGAAAAATTGGGCAAGAAAAAGGCAATTGACTACGTGACTGTGGCAGGCATCGAGTACCTAATCGAGGTCGAGAACAACTCTCCCACAATCAAGAAAGTCCCGGCATCCTGGGCAAAGATCTCGGGAACCAAAAAGGTGTCTCGATTTCATCCACCAGAAATTGTCAAGCTTCTGCGAGAGAGGGACCAGCACAAGGAGTCTCTGGCGGCTGCGTGTGATGAAGCGTTCAGAGACCTGCTCGCCGACATCAGCACAAAGTATCAGCTTTTCCGTGACACAATCCAAAGCCTCGCAGCCCTGGATTGCCTCTTGTCATTGGCAAATGTGGCATCCCAGCCAGGCTACGTGCGTCCCAGCTTTGCATCCGACACTCGGATCGAAGTGCAAGGCGCCCGCCACCCTATGGTCGAGCAACTCCTCATCGATTCTTACGTACCCAATGACGTCTCCATCTGCCGAGACTCGACGCGGGCTCTCCTGGTGACAGGGCCCAACATGGGCGGCAAGTCTTCCTACGTCCGTTCCGTGGCCCTCATCGCCATCATGGCACAAATCGGGTCTTTCGTGCCGGCGGCGTCCGCAACGTTGGGCATTCTGGACGCAGTCTTCACCCGCATGGGCGCGTTTGACAACATGATGTCTGGCGAATCGACCTTCATGGTCGAACTCAGCGAAACAAGCGACATTTTGAAACTCGCCACGGACCGCAGTCTGGTAGTGCTGGATGAATTGGGCAGAGGAACAAGCACGCATGATGGTGTCGCCATCGCCGCCTCCGTGCTCGACTACCTCGTGAGAGAGCGGAAATGCTTGACATTGTTTATCACTCATTATCAGATGCTGGCACGCATGGCGGATGGTTTCCCGAATGGAGAACTCAAAAACGTCCACATGCGTTTCACAGAGACGAATGACGAGAACATCACCTTTCTCTACGAAGTGGGCGAAGGTGTGGCACATCGCAGCTACGGTTTGAACGTGGCGAGGTTGGCCAATCTGGGCGAGAGTGTGATTGAAGTCGCCAGGGAGAAGAGTCGGGAGTTGGAAGAGACGACGAGGCAGCGGCAGCTGGGCGGTCTTGCCAGGGCGCTGGTGCAGGGATCAAATAAGAAGAGAGTGGGAGGTGAGAGCCTAGAGGCGTTGGTGGAGGGCATAGAGATGCTTTAACGGGAGTGATTGGCAGGAACAATGAGGACGAGATATGTGCGCAAATGATATACATCAAGTGCAGAAAGTACATGTCCAAGACAGCCCAAGACTACCTACCATTGCATGATAGTGGAGGCAGAAAGGGGATCGAGTGTCATAATGGCATTGGCCTCAAATACTCTACATTCTCTATCTCAGCATAATTCATATGTGCTTTTTGATGAGATGAACCTGGTCTTCTCCCCTTTGACCATTGTCATTACCAGCTGATCACATTAGCAGATTACCAGCTGCTCGTGGGCCACGTTGGCGCTTAAAAAATCAAGGCCGGCATCAACAATGCGCCTCCTTGTGCGCTGTGTCGTCGTCCTTTCATCATAACCTCATGTAAGAATTCAGCATAGAAACCCACCCAATCCGTCGTTCACGCTCTCTACCCTCTCGAGCATAAATCTCGAAATTACACCTCGGCGACGAAGTCTCCCTGCACAATATTCGCACTCGCGTTCGGCAATCCGATCACGGCGATTCCGGCCGGGATACTCGTCGACCTGGCGTTGAAGCAGGCAAACACAGCCAACTTGGCCAGCGAAGGACAACTCTTGAATATTCCAGTCATGACCACGTCATCCACCTGTGTAACAAAGGACAAATCCAGATCTCTAAGGAAAGGATACTGCTTGACACCGTCAAAGACTTCAAGAAGGGCAGCGTGAGAGATGTGACGACAAGACTTGAGATTGAGATGCTCGAGTCGAGAACCGGAATGGGCCATAAGTGCTGAGAACGCCAGAGAGCCAAAGCCAATGAGGTCGTCTTCATCGCCTTCCGGGTTCATGCTGTCGATGTCGCGGTTGTCGGAAAAGTCGGCGTAGAGCAGAGGAGGGAAGGGGCATTTGCGATCAAAGAGATCGGCAAAGTCCTCATCAAGGCAGATGCTGCTTCCTCGGATACGCAGTTTGTGGAGATTTGGGCAATAATTCTTGATGCCCAGGAGGACATCGCCGCCGAGTTCATGGAAGTCTTCTAGACAAAGGGTACGAAGGTTGGCACCAACCAATCTCACAAGTGTGTAAAGATCTCCCCCGTCGGTCTCCTGTGCGACGCTGCCGAGAGTGAGATGCTCAAGGTTTTGCAGCGAGCAGAGAGCCTCGATCGATGCCTCGCCCATGTGAGAACAAGACCTCAACTTGAGTCTCTTGAGTTTCTGACACTTCTCCGCCAGTACCACCACCGTTTCATCCTTCAAGGAATCATTGAGTTCCGACAACTTGAGACTTTCCAGTTGAGGACCAAGCGAATTGAATAGCTCAACCCAGGCATTGTCCGAGACTAGGTTTGTTGCCCCAAGCTGAAGGTGACGGATTTTCCTGCACTTGTCGGCCATGTACAGGAGCGGCCCGTCTTTCAGCTGGCCCGCAAAGCGCAGGTTAACGATCTCGACTTGAGGCATCAGTGCAAAGATCTTCTGGAAGTCTTCCTGCTCCAGCTTGCCGCAGTCGTACACGATGATACGGTCGACATCAGGGCGGAGGAAGAGCTCGAGGATCCGAGGAGTGAGGACTCTCCGTTTAGAGAAGATTTGGCTCAATCGATCCAACAGGTTTTGCGGCATGTCACCAAATTCCTCAATGTCATTGACGACGTCGGCCACTTTACGAACGCACATGTCGACTAGGCTTTTGGCGCCTGGTTTGACGTCGCCCATCATTCGATCGCTTTCGGTCTGTCGACGCCGACCTTTTGGGACTGAAGCTCTCTTCTTCTTCGCCTGGGCATCCTTCTTTTCCTCCTCCTTCAGTTCCTTGGAGCACTTTGTGCACAAAAGACCACCGTCAGGCCCAGTCCTGCTGTAGGGTGTCACTGTAAATCTCTTGCCACAGAGCTCACAGTTATCGAGTTGGCCGGGCAGAGGCTTGGCTTTGGCCATCATGGCTCTGGCGATTTCATCGTCGTCCATTTCGAAGTCGCTGCCTTCCTCGAGTTCACGCTCCATTTTGCGCTTTTTGAACTCTTTGCTCTGTTTGATCTTCATCAGAGCCATCTCTTGTTTTCTCTTACGCTTCTTGCGCTCGACAGGATCCTCGCTGTCATCGTCGGATGCTTCTTCTTGGCCCACATCCGCATTTTCGGTACTTTCTCTTCTCTCCCGCTCGGCGTCGGCGAGGCGTTGCTGGTAATCCTGTTGGATCTGTTGGGCCGAGATGTTGTGAGAGGCGAGGAAGTCTGTGAGGGCAGACTGGGGTCCGCGGATGCGATTGAGTGCAGCAGCACGCCGGTTCGCCCTATTTTCAGTGTTAACACAGGCAAGGCTGCTATTCCAGGGGCGACGACTAACATTGTGCAAGGTTTTGGTGGTGGCGAATCTCAGATCAAGCAGATCGAAGGAAAAGAATGGCGATAATGGCAGAAGTGAGCAGGAGATGAACAGAGAACCAGGTTGTGTCAAGTGAGCGAAACCCGGTTGGCGCTTTCGAGCCAGCGACAAAGTTCTCTATTCACTGTGCAGATTGTGAGGCAGAAAAGCATTGGTAAGGCGCAGAGGGGCACTTTTCCCCGTGGCGCGGTTGGTGGCGCGCGTCGTGAAAGAACGCGATCCGTGGTCACGTGCGTGTCTTCCAGCCTGTGACAACCAGTTCGAGGTACGAGTTTACAAAGGGAAAGTGAACATCACTTTCGAAGCCAATGTCCACTGCTATATTTGAACTACGACTATGATTGACGCACCACATACTCGACCGAGGACCGATTGCTCGAAAGAGCAGTTGGATAAATACTGCGAATTTCAAAGCAGGAGCACTGAAGTGCTATAGGAAAGACCGTTGGAGCCCTGCTGACTCTTCGAGGACGAATGTGCGAGCTTCAGAAGCAGACGCTCTTCACATCCTGGACATTAACTGAACCGGTGACGAAGCCGTTGGGTTGAGTATCTGGCGAGGCTGTGACTGAAATCCGGTAGAAGTTCGTTTGGCCGAAGCCCCTGTCGCCGCTTTACCCCACAAAGCCCAGCCTGCCGTGCTCTTACAGGGTGCCGCTTTTGTGTTGAAAAACCACTTAACGCGTCCCACGCGCTACAGTCCAGGCAGAAAACGCGCTAAGTCTAGGCCTTTATCGATTGTCCCTCGATCTTTCTTTCCGAAGTCGATCAAACGAGCCTTATCCATTTTGCCGACTTCTGCCATCACTCTCAGGCTCGACATCCACCATGGGGGCTCGAGGTCGTCCTTCGAGGTCTGCGGCCTCTTCAAGGGCTTCTTGTAAGTACATATATGGAAAATGTCATATTAACCCCTGACTGACCGGCCGCCCACAGCCTCAAGAGTCGCCACTGAAAAATCGTCCCCTTCACGCACCAGAGTACCCCCTAAGCGAAGCATCAACCGAAGTCGAGGCCGACCTTCAGCATCTACAGTCACAGAGATTGCGGACTCTGAGGATGATGAGATTTCTGTTTCTGCCTCGACCTCAAAGGGCACATTCCGAGGAGTCGTTATCCCTAAGATGGATTCAGCTCCTGCAAAGCGCCGTGGCAGGCAGTCCGAGTCAACAGCCCCTTCTTCCATAGCCGATTCGATGGATTCGCCCGATTACGAGACCCCAGGTACTAGCACTGTCCCAACACCTGATCCCGGCACATCAAAAGCAAAAGTTGGAGCTACAGCCAGGGCTTTGCAACTCCAGTCCTCGGAGTTTGCTCTTCGTGGCCGAGGTGGGTCTTCGAGAAAACGAAACATCGCTGAAATCACAGATCTGGATTTCGAAGACACTGATGCAAAACTTGCGGCAAAACTGCAAAGAGAAGAGTACGACGCGGTGATGGATTCAGAGGAGAGCGATGATGAGCCTCTGAGCAAGCGTCGTCGTACTCGGCCGTCTTTCGTTGATGTGACAGATGATGACGATGATGAAATGCCCCTTGCCAGCACTCGTCAGCGTCGAACCAAGCTTCCCCTCCGCAACCATGGTTCTTCCACTGCTGTCGCTGCCTCTTCGCTCGACAGCTCAGGACTCTCGTCAGCGGCCTCAACCGCCGACACAGAGTTGTCCGATTTCACTCTTCCACCTGTTTCAATGAGCTCGGCAGACCATAGTGAGGTCGATGACGATGAAGATTCCGATTCATCTAAACCGCCGTGGGCTAGACGCGGGAACACGTCGGTGGATTGGACGCAGATGAGCCGAGAAGAAATGTTGTTCTGGGCAAATCCTGCGAAGCGCCGCCAATTGAGAGAACGCAAACGCTTAGAAAAGGCCCACCCAGAAATCAAAACCATGTGGACGGACCTTGGTAAGATACCAGTCATCAAGCCCGTGCAAGCGCCGCAGCCTACCAGCATCAGTCGAAGGCTGAAACCCTTTCAGCTCGAGGGCCTGGACTGGATGATCAAACAGGAAAAGTCCCAGTGGAAAGGTGGCTTGCTCGGTGACGAGATGGGTATGGGGAAGACCATTCAGGCTGTCAGCCTTATCATGTCCGACTATCCTGCTAAGGCTCCCAGCCTGGTAATTGTCCCTCCAGTGGCCCTCATGCAATGGCAGTCGGAAATCAAAGAATATACCAGTGGAAAGCTGAAGGTGCTGATTTACCACTCTTCTGCCAACCCAAAATGCAAGCTTCTCACTGTCAAGGACCTGAAAAAGTACGATGTCATCATGGTGTCTTATTCTGGTCTGGAGTCGATGTTCCGAAAAGAGCAGAAGGGGTGGAGTCGAGGCGACGGAATCGTCAAGGAGGACAGCGTGTTGCATTCGATCAAGTATCACCGATTGATCCTCGACGAAGCCCACAGCATCAAGCAGCGGACCACCGGTGTGGCAAAGGCCTGCTTCGCTTTGAAAGCCACCTACAAATGGTGCTTGTCCGGCACACCAGTCCAGAACCGCATTGGCGAGTTCTTCTCACTCTTGCGCTTCCTCGAGATTCATCCGTTTGCATGCTATTTTTGCAAGACATGCGATTGTCGTGAACTGCACTGGTCCCAGGATGAGTCGAAGAAATGCACCAAATGTCAGCACAGTGGCTTTAACCACGTCTCTGTGTTCAACCAAGAGATTCTTAACCCAATCACCCAGGGAGACGATGAGAAACTCAGAAAGGAAGGTCTGGACAAGCTGCGTCTCATCACTGACCGCATCATGCTTCGTCGCATGAAGCGAGATCACACGTCTTCTATGGAGCTACCACCAAAAGAGATTGTTATACACAACGAGTTCTTTGGAGAAATTGAACGCGACTTCTCCCAAAGTATCATGTCGAACTCGACTCGCAAATTCGACACCTACGTTGCCCAAGGTGTGATGCTGAACAACTATGCCAACATCTTTGGTCTCATCATGCAAATGAGACAAGTCGCCAATCACCCCGATCTGATCCTGCGCAAAAACGCAGAAGGTGGGCAGAATGTTCTCGTCTGCTGTGTCTGCGACGAACCTGCCGAAGATGCCATCCGTTCGCGGTGCCGTCACGAATTCTGCCGCCAGTGCGCCAAGTCATACGTCCAGTCCTTCGCAGGTAGTGACTACGGAGGCTCTGAGGAAGACGCAGATTGTCCTAGATGCCACATTCCCTTGGTCATAGACTGGGACCAGCCGGAAATCGAGCAGGATGAAGAAAATGTCAAGAAGTCATCTATCATCAACCGCATCAAGATGGAGGACTGGACCAGCTCCACAAAGATTGAAATGCTCGTGTATGACCTGTACAAGTTGCGCAGCAAGAAACAAACGCACAAATCTATTGTGTTCTCGCAGTTCACCAGCATGCTACAACTCGTCCAGTGGCGGCTGCAGAAGTCGGGATTCAGCACGGTGTTGTTGGATGGAAGTATGACTCCTGCGCAGAGACAGAAGACGATCGAACATTTCATGAACAATGTCGACGTTGAGGTTTTCCTCGTCTCTCTCAAAGCAGGCGGTGTTGCCTTGAACTTGACAGAGGCCAGCAGAGTATACATTGTCGACCCGTAAGTGCAGCAGAATCTCTTTGCCTCAACAACCATTACTGACTGAAATTTCAAACAGATGGTGGAACCCTGCCGCCGAATGGCAATCTGCGGATCGCTGCCATCGAATCGGCCAACGTCGCCCTTGCGTCATCACTCGGTTGTGTATCGAAGACTCGGTCGAGTCAAGGATGGTGTTGCTCCAAGAAAAGAAAGCCAACATGATCAATGGTACGGTGAACAATGACCAGGTCGCGTTAGATAAATTGACGCCAGAGGACATGCAATTCTTGTTCCGTGGTTCTTGAGGGACATATGGAAATGTTTGCGTTCGGGGTGGAAAATGCAGGCGATGGTGGATGAATAAGGGCTCTGTGCGAGACGCAGTGTGTACGGGTGCATAAATACTGGTGATGCACATCAGGTATGCAGCAAAGTTGCGAGCTTTCGATCAAAGCGGACACGACGCAACACGACATTATGCCTGAAACCCCGGCGGAAGGCGTCTTTTTTCGACATTGCATTCTTACAAAGCTTTCAGACACGCCCAGTCGGGACAATCAAGTGAGGACTTTTTTATGCATTGTTTTTATTATATCAGATTTGCTCGGCTCCATTCCCTGACAGCATACTACGCACTACATACCCAGGTAGTCTTAGAATCAAAAGTTATTGCCCATCTTCAAAAGTCCTGTCCGATCTTGGTATCAACAGCAACTGTTGTATCTCCCTCACAGCAATATGAAACAGAAAAGAAGGCATCTTCTTCCCCGTCTTTTGTGCCTCTCTGATCTTCCTCTCTTCTCCTCATGTATACTTTCGTCACCATTCTCGCCTCTCCCCTCCAAGGGGATATATATCATCATCTGGACAGAGCACAGCCTTACAAAACTCAAGCTTCCTCCAGGGTCTCAAATAAGGGTAGGGCGCTGCGATGAGTCATGATGGCACGATGGTTTGTTTCAAGAAGCTCGGATGAGATTAGGCAGCGCACGAACACGAGAACAATAAGACCAGAAACGATAAGACTTCAAGAAAGAAGGGGACATAGTACGAGGCAAGCTGAAAACCGACAAAGAAAGTACCTCGTAACCAACGGGGAGGCTTGTCTCATCAGATCGATTGTTTCTAGAAACGACCTCGATTCGAACATCTATTCCGAAGCATTCTGGTCTCGGTCGTCTCGATGTAAAAGCAGTCAAAGAACGAAAAATGCCTCCTCCACTCGCCAACGCCCATGTTGTCCCTCAGCTCGATTTCGAGCTCAAAGGATGCCAACATCCTTCCGCACAGACAGAAACATAACTAAAACACTCTGACAAAAGATCTGGTCTAATAGGTATGGCATCCGTTCATGACTCGGCAATCTCGTAAACGTCAACAAAAGGCGGGCCGTTGACTGGAAATAGGTTCCGTATCCGTTTCATCACCAAAGCTCTGTCTTGTTCCCTCAGGTAAAATGTCTTCCTTCACTTGGGAGGCCCACCAACTACTCCTGTGTCGACGATGATCCAACTTCGGCTCCCGGGGAGCGCATGTACATCCCATCTCCCGCACCAGTGGGAGGAGATGGACCAGCTGTACCACTTTGATGATGCTGCTGCTGTTGTTGCTGAGCGAGCTGTTGCTGGGCCAGTAATTCCCTAGCGTAAAACTCGACCAGCATAGTGCCGTAGGCCTCGAGCTCCTCCACCGGTACAGAAAGTCTGAAGTCGTTGAGAAGGAGGAATTGGAGTTCAAGGTTGTTCAGTTCGGCTAGGGGTAGCCCTCCCACCTGTCAAATCAATCATACGTCAGCATTTGGATTCACTAGGACAGTTGTGCCAAGCGTCACCGCTGAAAAAGAGGCTGGTTTGCCAAAGGCTTTACCGGCCGAGCAAAACATACCTTTGCGTATCTAGAATTCGTGTAAAAAACATCAGAGAAGAATTTGCTGGCGCAAGTGACACCGGCAATTACCAGGCGATGAATGTTGTAGCTATCAACCACGAAAAATTGTGACAAATCGGTCGGAGCGCTGGATGTTTGTGGCGATGAGGGATGCTGATGCAGGGACTGTTGGCGTGAGTCCGAGGGAGAGGGGGGCGTGCTGATATCGTGGTGCTCTTGAGGGCTGTCCACGTTCATAGGAACCGGGGAACGCGGAGTGGGTGTGGATGACTCAGGCGCTGTGGCAGGCGAATCGTCCGGTCGCCTGTTGACGTTCCCAAGAAGCCCCCGATTGACCATCTCCGTCATGCGATCAAAGTAGACCAGCAGACTCAAGAAAACCTCGTAGGTAGTTGGACAATACTTATGTATCCGACTCAGATAACTTAGGATCGTAATTCCGGGAACGTTCTTGCCGTGAAAAGCCAGGACGCAAGATGCGTGCGGGTTTAGATGACTCTGTTCCTCTGTTAGAGGAATTGGGCGATGGTGCTCGTGCTGCCGATCATTGGTGGTGGTTATCTTGGTAAGAAGACCCGCGACCATTTCGATAATGTCTGTAACGGGCATGGCACTGATTTCATATTGCCTCCCTGTATCCGAATAGGAGCTGGCAGAGCGACCTGACAATCGCGGACGGTTCAAGTATTCTTCACTCGCAAGACTGCGGATATGTGACAAGTCTCTCACTTTTATCCGACTAGGAGAACTTGCTTCTGACGCGCCTAATGACCTAGTTGAGCGATAAGTGGGTTGTAACCGCGGAGAGGGAGGAGAGTTGGCGACCACGACGCGAGGGTCGCTGGTCAGAGGGAAGCCGGACTGATCGAATCCACGCGAGTGTTGGTTCACATTTTGAGGGTAGTAAGAGGAATGTTGATGGTGGGGAGAGGATGAATGAGCACTGCCTGGCTCATGGTCATCGTGCTGTGACCCTGGAGTCGACGAATCTTCCGAAGGCTCGTGGATGACAGGTGTCTGATCAGAGGAGGCGCTTGCGCTGTATCCTCTGTCGGAGTCTTCGTGATGAGGATTGGTGTCCACCATCATGTGGTGATAGGGATGCTGACCGAGTCCCGGCGCCACTTGGCTGATCACCAGCGAGCCCATCTCAACCTTTGGCGTAGGATGTCTGCGATAGGGATTGTTAGCCGATCTCTAGGTATGAACAACCCAGCCAAGTCCCATCGCAGCTGCACCAGCCTCAGCCTAGCACTGCCCAGCCTGATTCCCCAGCGTCTCTTTGTGGGTGCACAGGTCCGCGACAAGGTGATTGTGGTTACCAGGCCTCCAGCAACTTGTATGGAGGGGCGGACAGGAGGTAATACAGTCTTCCAGAGCGCCCGACGGGGGTTAGAGGCAGGTTGGACGGTGGTGGTGGATGTTCGGCATGCATTTGATCAAGTTGGCGGTCGGCGGAGAGCTAGCATGTGCAGCGTAGTTCGCAGCCCACGACGCAGCGAGCGGTGGGTGGGGGAAAAAGAAAGGATTGTGTCGACTTACCAAAGACATTGCTGGGAAGTCGCCGCTGGAGGTATGTGATGTCAGTGCAGTCAGGCGCGTCTATCCCTCCAGACTTCGACGGCCGACACGATAGATACAAGTGGCAAGATATGAAGATGAGAGTAACAAGAAAGTGCATGCAGATGGAGAGTCTCAGCGAGAGGGAATCGGGTGGTTTGGGTTTAGGTTTGGCAGCGAGGGCAGTCTGGGTGGCATGGGTGGGTTGCTTGGGTTGAAGCTGCGAGGCGCAGTTTCCAAGTGGTCAAAGCTGCTAGCCATCACCGCCCAGCACGTAAAGACCCGAAGACCGGCGGAGCATTGGCACAGGCGGTTCCTAGGTAGCAGGTTTGCCATCGCCCGCCCTGCCGTCCACCAGTAATGCCAGTGCTGCGCACGCTTGCATCATTCTGCATACACCATACAGAAGGCGGCTGAACAGCAATCAACAACCATCACCGCCCTCCAAGGAGGCCTCAAGGCACATATCGTTTACTCTTACACGAATCATCACCCAGTGGCAGCGCGAGTCATGCTCCTGCCAGATTCCTGGTATCATGCAAAAGAAGAATCACCTGCTTAAGCAATAGTACTCTTCTGTCGAACTTGCTTATGCCCATTGCTCAGAACATGCACATGCAACCTCCAGAAAGGATCCTTGTACGCCGCCTCAAACCCCTTTTAATGTTCGACTCAGTCTCTTCCTGGTCCTCGATAGTCCTGGTCTGGAAGATACAAATGTCGCTGAGCGCCCTTCGCCGTCAACACCACCATCCGAATGACACCGCCCGAGCTGCCGTCCCATTTTATGGCTTCTCTTAATGCTCCCTTGACAAATTGGATTCCTTCTTCTTCTGTCATAGCTTCTTTCCAGTGTGCATCACAGTATCCGTAGATGTACGTTGATCCTGAACCTGCAATAGCATACGGCCCTTTGTGCAATGATCCTCCTAGAGGTATCGAGTAGACTTGTCCGCCGTTTCGCCTATCGTAGCCCGCAATAATGATGCCAGCACTGAAAACAAGTCAGTCAAAGTTCCAAGACACGTGTCGGGATGGTTTTCGCCCATCTCACCTCAGTTGGTCTTTGTTCTCGTAGCACAACTCTTGAAACAGGGCAGCAGCAGTCTGGGTGGTGGGAGCCTCATTGTTCATGATCCCATAGATCCCAAGATGGTATTGAACAATGTCGGCGACGGCCTGAGTGTCGGCTGCTGACCCTGACCGGCAGCACCAGATGGTATCGTGTACTTGGGTGAGTTTGTCCGTCACTCTGTTGGCAATATATGCTCCTGTCGTGGTCCGACTATCTGCCCCAAGAATGACCCCGTCTTTGAAGTTGATGGCCATAATGGATGTGCCCAGGTTGACTTCCCCCGACTTGAGATGGTTCATGTCGACATGGATTCCATCCTCTCCAAGCATGCCGGTGCCTGGGCCGATCATGATTGCAAAAATGTAGAAAAGGGATGTGTAGACTTCGACCTTGTGCTCGGTAGTACTGCAAAGGCGTATGTTTGGGCGATGGTAGAATGATGAATGCAAGGCGGATGTATGGTGAAGCTGCGCAGCACGGGAAGGCAGAACCAGCAAACGCGTCTACTCTCAATTCAACCTTGGGGAAAGCTGCGGGCGGCAAACAAAAATGCCTGTTGAGCGCCGGGGCTTAATTAGACGCCACTTGGCGGTTCAAGCGGCTAAGCTCGCCAAAACTACCTTCAAAGGTGCCCATGGTGCCAACACAGCAGGGACAGTGCACCGAGTGACGACCTTCCAAACATGGAGGGTTGCCTTGCCGTCCACGTCAAGGACCCCAAGATTCGAGCCCTCCTGAAAGCGAATCCCTCTATCTCCTTCATTCCAAACATATAGAGCCACATTTTCTCCCAAGAAGCTTCTGCTTCTCATTCTTAGTTGCCTACAAGTCTCCGTGCTGTATGTACTCCGTCCTAAGGTCATACCTCCTCCCGCAGTCAAATCACACCTTGGTCAGGCTGAGCTTGGATGAAACTGTCGCCATGGCTTCGTCTTACCTCTCCTGGTTACGCATACCCGTCTTCGCGACATCAGGCCTCGCAGCTCTCGGAAGCAGCCTCCTCTACTTCAAGCAGAATGACATTATCTACCCCGCAAATCTACCTGCTGGTTCCAGGACGACTGTGGACCCTCCTGAAAAGTACGGTATTCAGGACGCCGAATCCGTAAAGTTTCCCACGCCGGACGGCGAGACCCTCCATGCCTACCTCTTGCGACCTTCCGATCCTTCATTGAGAAAGAATGTCACTCTGGTGACCTTTCACGGCAATGCTGGCAACGTCGGCCACCGCCTTCCCATAGGGAAAGTCCTCTCCCAGAGTTTGGGCTGTCATGTCTTCATGGTGGAATATCGGGGTTACGGGTTGTCGACTGGCTCGCCGAGCGAAGATGGACTCTCCGTCGATGGGCAGACGGCGCTCGACTTTGTGCGCAATCATAAAGAGCTGAGGAACACCAACATTGTCTTATACGGCCAGAGCCTGGGTGGCGCGCTGGCGATCAAGCTGTTGCAGACAAATTATCAAGTCGGCGACATCTCCGGGGTCATCTTGGAGAATACCTTCTTATCCATTCGCAAGTTGATCCCATCGATCATGCCAGCGGCGAAATACCTTTCGTATCTTTGTCACCAGCGGTGGGATTCGGAACAGAGTTTAGCCAAGGTGGAAGATGCAGAAATTCCCGTTCTCTTTCTTTCCGGTCTGCGGGATGAGATAGTACCACCATCCATGATGAAGACCCTCTTCGATCAATGTCCCACGGCGAAGGTCTGGAAAGAATTCCCCCATGGCGACCACAATTCAACCGTGGCAGAGCCAGGCTACTTTGAGGCGATCTGGGGATTTCTGGTCCGAGACGTGCTGAGAGGTGCACGTGGGGAGAAGCTCAAGAGAGCCGATGTTGATGTCGACAAGGACCAGTTACGGAGCGAACCTGTCGACGAATGAACAAGGCGGCCGCCTCATGATATCCTCTCAGCTTCATCGACCAGTTCTTCCAGATTGAACTCCTGGTCGCCCTGGCTGAATTTCTCCAGAAGTCCATGCCGCTTTTCGCGTCCGATGCCCCCTCCATGACCTTCATGATCATAAAATTTCTGGAGGCACATCAAAAGCCAACGGCCTTCTTCCACACTCACACCCCGCCCTTTGACAACAGAGCCGTTCAACAAAACCAAGCCATGCGAGTCCGCGAGATCGAGGTGATGCGTGATTGTCGTGTGTGGCTGAGCATAGGTTCCGTGGAGCTTGAAGGCAGCCAAGTGCGTGAAGAGCACAGTACTCGTGTGGGTATTCGCAGTTTTCACGTCCGGACTTTGGGGAAGACCCGCAGGAGGATGGAACCCCCATTGTAAGAAATGAATATCCGCAGCGGACCGTTGTTCATCGCCTCCGAATCCGTCGGAAGATTGTTTCATGTCGCCGCTGCCATCCTCGGCCACAGGGCGAGGTAAGGGAAGGACAAATTGTGGGTGTTTTCTCGCAGTGCGGTAGATGCGATTATATGTCTCCAACGGAATAACGGCACACAGCGACAATGGGTCGTTTGCGTGCCGAAGTCGCCAGATGTATTCCACCTCTTTGTTTGGGAGGGAGGCCACTTTTTCAAGGTCGAGGTACGACGAGAGAGGCTTTATCCCAGGTGCGCCAGGAGCTTGGTTTGCAGCCGAAGATTTCCCTTGTGGCTGGCTTGCTGGAGATGTTGGCTGCTGAGTCGGCGGAGGAGGCGGAGGTTGTTGGAATGGAGATGGTTGTGCTTGCGGGCTTTGGCCCGTAGGTGTTGATGGAAATGCGGCACTGGCTGCACGCTTGTAGTCTTTGATTTTATCCTTATACGCTTCCGTGAGGGAGGATATGGAATCATGACCTTCGCTGATTCAAACACAGTCATTAGCTTCATTTGCACAAGATGACAGCCAGCCCCCCAAAATTCCTGTATCGACAGTGCGTTCACCTTTCGCCTTGCTCCTTCGGAACGCCACACACCAGGGCTCGAGGCATTTGTGTGGGTAGACTTACTCCTTCGCCTTCTGTTCCAGCTTCTGTCTATACCGGTCCAAGATTTTCTCCTGATTTCTATGTGTAGTTACGAAGCGGACGTCGTGGACACGCGCCCAGCGACGTTGGGTGGTCCGCAGTAAAGAGCGACGACCGGCGGGGAGAGTATGGATGTGTCGTAGGGCGACACTGCCTCGGGAAAGGGACATGGTGAGAGATTCAAGCTGGATGAGGACAAAAAAAAGTACAGGATCGAATCAGGAGCAGAGGAAAGTGAAGATAGGAGGGAGATGGCAGACAATGAAGCTCCTGCAACTACAAGCACTCTCCAGATGCACACTGATCAATATGAGGCAATGGAGAGCTCCGATTGGCTGGTCCGAATGATTTCTCGATACGGCGGAGCGGCAGGCTGCTTGATGCGCACATTTTGTTGCCGCAGATGTCGCCATTAAATGAGAGCAGTGGAAACAATTCCACACAGTGGGACGCAATGGGAATGGCAACGGCATCTGGATGTCACTAGATTCAATACCAAAACAGCTTCGACTTGACAACTCTGCGCATTGTACAGCCATGACGAGGCCCTTCCCACCAAAGAACGCCTCGCTCAATGCCCAAATTCCCGAACAATCCAATCCAAGTATTATGGCCGTTACGGTAGTTGGCTCATTTATGGTAGCTCGTGCAAACAATTTATCCCCGTAAGTGACCGCCATCTGCAAATCCCTCTGACGCCACGGCCTTGCGGACAACTCTGTGAGGCTTAGACTCATCCAGCACCACCTGTGTGTATCATCTGCCACGAATTTTCGAAGCCTAAGAAGGCGTCAGGCCATATCCCCCTCTATCAAGGACGATTGACGGTGCCCTGTGACGCTTCTCAGTGGCTCAGAGTGGATATTCCGCTCATAAACTGAGTCGGCCTGCGCCTCGTGGTGCGGGATCACCCATCTTTGACAACTTCGTTCCAAGGCCAGCTCCAGCACCGTCTTATTTTAAACCAAAAGAACCAGGATATTCCAGCTTATATTTTTAATTTTTGAGAATCATCGCCGATATGAATCCGAGGCGTCGCGGTAATGTCCAGCCGGCAGGTGTGTGTTCTGGCTGCTTGTAGGTCGCTGGCTCTGTTTCGCTACTTCCGCCGTGGGTGAGAAAAATAGCGAGGGTACACTTGAGAAGGATCGTGGCAGTTTGCTCAGGTCTGCCATATCATGTGAGGATTGTATTGCTGGGTTCTTTTTAATGTCTGCGAGTGGTGTGTAAGCGACGCCGCTGCCGGCACCACTGCTGGCGTCGCGTCTAAAGCTGCGATTTATAGACCAGGACATAAGAATTCGCCAGCCAATGATGAGGACGGCCACAAAGCCCAACACGGCACCGACGACGATAAAGACAAAGTTTTCAGGCAGTTTGGAACTGGCCAGGTAAGGGGCGCCGGCCTTTGGGGGGACAGTAGGAGGGGGATAGTTGAACCCGCCCGGAAGGGTTGGAAGCGCGCTGTTGGTGACCATGTTTGCGTTATGACGGACGCGCCTATACTGGAAAGGATGCTGGAGAGTAGGTTGATTGTGAACTAATATCAGGCGGTAAAGAGAGGATGAAGGTCAGAAATCGGTGTTGAAAGGAGTGCAAGGGTGACGACGGACGTGCTTCGCAATAATGTGAGAGGGTTTCAGATCTGGCTTTTCGAGGAGTCGCGCCCCAAGGCCATGGGTTCGGCGCCCCTAACAAGCCCGGCTCAAGCCCCTCGCTTGGTTATTTTGGGGCTTTGCGCACGCTAAACGCTGCCGGGTTAGGCATGCACGGAAGGGATAACGTGAGCGATTGTGGCTGGGAAGTGGCACCTACGTACCTGTAAGTGGGGGGATTTCCACCTTAGAGAACAGAAGGAAATGTGTGGCTGCACGCAGTTAGTCCCGGCCTTAAGTTTTCTCGCTTGTTGTTATGCCCGTGGCTTGTACAATTTTCTCTGGTGCACAACACAGCAGGAATCTCAAGGTTAGATCTTCTTTCTCCGTCGGTCGTCCAAAATGGGCGTCCATAAGAAGACGCGCAAGTTTCAAGTCAAGAAAATCATCGGCCAGCGAGATGCTCGTCTCAAAAAGAATCAAGAGACTGGTAAGGCGGCGGAATCCAAGAAGACAGACGACGACGTGATACGAGAAGCGTAAGTGATCCAAGATGTTCGGTTTAGAGAAGATCCTGCTAAGTCAAACAGGCCTCAAGTCTCGTCTTCTCTGTTCTTTCAGTACAATACTGCCCTCGTCCCGCCTTACAATGTTCTCGTCGATACGAACTTTCTCTCCCATACCGTTCAGAAGAAACTCGAACTGCTACCCACAATGATGGATTGTCTCTACGCAAAATGCATACCGATCATTACAGACTGCGTAATGGCTGAACTCGAAAAGCTTGGACAGAAGTATAGGATTGCGTTGCGGATCGCAAGAGACGAAAGATGGGAGCGACTGAAATGCGGTCACAAAGGCACATACGCCGATGACTGCATAGTCGACAGAGTCATGAGACACAAGATCTACATCGTGGCTACCAACGATAGAGACTTGAAGAGGAGAATTCGAAAGGTGCCTGGAGTGCCTATCATGAGTGTGGCCCGCGGAAAATATGTCATTGAGAGACTCCCAGGTAAGTTCAACCACAAGAACAATCCCATGAAGCTCGTGTGCCTTGGTAACTCGACGGCTAACCAAACTCCCAAAAGATGCCCCTGAGAAGTGAATACCTCAAACAACCTTTCCTGCCGCATGAAACCATCAAACGTTCGGTAGGAAATTTTGCCGAAAACTGAAGTCGCCCGTTTTCAACGCAGCAATATTCACGTCCTAAATCTCCATACATTCCACGTCGATTCCAGTATCCAAGCAAGCAGAGCCAGGGAGACCGCGCTCAACAATACCATGGCAGCGATGACCTTGCTTCGCATTTGGAAAGCGTCGTCCATCTCTCGCTTGGCCAACTTGCGCTGGTGGGAATGGTAATATCCATCTTGACTGCCGGATCGGCCGAAGATGCTGCCATACGTTTGGCGGTCAATGAGGAATAGCGATATCAGAAATGATACGAACAGCACCGGTGCAACAATCAAGCGACTGAGGAGAGATTCGGTGATAGGCGCTGAGTCGGAAGGCAGCGGACCACTTTTCTTTGCCGACATGCTCTAAAATCCGTGTGATCAATGTGCACGCCTGTGGGTGGTTATGATAGAAGCCCCGAGGCGCTGCTCCAGATTTTCACATAAGGTCTGTTTGAGGATTCACGGCTCCCCAGTCTCGGAGCCTGGGGATATTGGGATAGAAATGTGTCGCGTGGGATGCAGTGGGAGCATGAAGCGGGCAGTGCTCGCTTAGTAACACCAGCTGTGTGATGTCATTTGGTGCTTGTCTATCTCGAGGGAAAAGTCATCAAGCTCAAATCAATTCGGTGCATTGCACGGCCTCTTACTTGATGCCGGACCAAGGCGGGAATTGTGGGGAGAGAGACTTAATGATCGCAGCCTAGCTGCCCTCGAGAATGACCGGAAGCAGCAATCAAATGACGCCAGTAACATCCTCCACGATGCGCAATTTAAATTGTTGCTTTACCTAGAATACATGTGATACTTGTGTCATACTTGCACAGCAGGGACCAAATCGGCTTTCTTCAAGAATGATGCCCAGGAGAAATGTCCGTCGTCTAACAATCGCCACTTGATTTCCTGTTGGCAGTCCTCTAACCTTCTGGAGTTGGGCTTCGTGAGCCTCATCGCGCTGAAGGCTTTCATGAAAGTCCCCCGCTCTAAGTTTTGACGGTACCTCCCTGGGGAACTTGTCCCGTCTCAAAGCATTCCTCTATGTCATTGCGCCACTGCATCGCTCATTCATGCATTCATTCCCATGGAGCCGCCGCTAGCCAGTCCGGGAATTCGCAATGTCCAAGACCAAAATATCTGTCGCGCCCACTGCTGTCAACTCATCCATGACCGTTGCAATGTGCTGTTTTTCGACCATCGAACTCACGGCCACCCAGTCCGGTTCCTCCAACGCTGTTATCGTGGGAGCCCGTTTGCCCGGAGTGATCTTTGTCGCAGTCGTCAATTTTGCCCGTGGCACGTTGTACTGACACAGGATATATTTCTGCGCTGTAATGACCCCTCGTATCCGCGCAGCGATCTTGTCGACGAGTTGTTCGTTCGAGACGGATTTCGACTTGATCAAGACGGCCGTGCTCTCGACCACCGTTTCGATCGCCTTGAGTCCTGCCGCTCTCATCGTCTCCCCGGACTCGACAAGGTCGACGATTCCGTCTGCTACGCCGAGCGCGCAAGCTGCTTCCACACTGCCGCCCACGAATTTGATCTTGGTCTTCAGCTTCGGAATCGGACTAGCCGTGCCATTAATGCTCTCCTTGCGCCCACCCATGCCTTCTAAGCGCGCAAAGTAATCCTCGGCTAGTCCTGTAAAACTCGTCACGATGTTCTTGCCGACCAGGTCCTTCACATCTTGGATGGGGCCTTTCTCGGGCACCTGGACTTGCAGTTTACACTTTCCAAATCCCAGATCCATGATCTCTTCCACTCCCGATTCTTCACCTAGAGCCAGATGGGCGTCATGCTCCGCGACCTGATCTCGTCCCGTAATCCCGAGATCGACTCGTCCTTCGCCCACGAACGTGGGGATATCCGCGGCGGGCAAGAAGATAAGTGCCAGCGGGTGATTCTTCACCAGGGCAATGTCGAGTCTGGTTTCCCGCCGAAATTGAATGTCGGAGCCAGTTAAGAGGTCGAGAGTCGCGGCTTGAAGGCGGCCCTTTTTGGGCACAGCGAAAAGGAGCCGGTCGGAAAGGTGATTGACGAGATCCATGGTCAGTGGGATGGACGTTTACCAGGTCGTTGCTTCTGTCTATTCCTGAATGTCCCAAACCCTTCTCGAATGAAAACTTCGATTTTTCTCAAGGCCAAAGAGTCCAAAAATTTGGGTTCTACTAGATTTGGCGAAGCGCAACAGTGAATGAGAGACAGCTAAGCGCAGCACAGTCTGTCTGAAGACTCACCGAGTGCCTCCAGGTGTCAAGTTCACCAACCTACCTCTTAACAACTCACGTCCCCATGGCTGGCAGAATCAACCTGAGTCAAAGCATAGCATCGGAAAAATTCCAGGCCGGGGTTTAGCCGATGACAGTCTTGGCGAGTTTGCGCCCACATTGCACCGACTGCGTTTGACATCTTTTTCGCGGCGCTCAATTTCCAACCCGCAGGACATCAATTGCGAGCCACCGCGAATCTACAACTCCAAACCCATTCTCCCCGTCCCAGTCAATACGATTGTCTAGTTCAAGATGGATGCGGCAGGCAAAGTCCCCGTCAAACTCGTCAAAGTCACCCGAGTCCTCGGCCGAACAGGTAAGTCAACTTGCCGACTACCAATATTCAATCTGTGACTGTCGCGGGTCGTCTTAACTTACACTGTGTGTTTTCCAGGCTCCCGCGGTGGTGTCACACAAGTCAGAGTCGAATTCATGGACGACACGAGCCGAAGCATCATCCGAAACGTCAAGGGACCAGGTACGTCAGACTTCCGAGCGGGAAGAATGTTGAACGCGCAAGACGTTTCCCTGGGGCAGAAATAACTGATGATTTTTGTATTGGCATACAGTGAAAGTCGATGATATTCTGTGCCTGCTCGAGTCCGAAAGAGAAGCAAGGAGATTGAGATGATGGCTTGTCGCGGAGTGGGGTTGTGAGGTATTGGAGGTCATGCAGATGAAAATGAGAAATTTGACAAGCGTTGGTACAACAATGATGCTTCAAAGGATGCTGCTCACTCGGGGGAATGGCGGTCCCAGTATGATAGGCACTGGGAAGTGAAGACCATCGGTCGAGCATTGTACGGGCTGGAAAGGGTCTTCAGCAGCAAAGCATTCGGCAGGACCACTGATTTAAAAGCCATCAAAGACCATTCAAGATCACCTTGGGCCGTTCCTCCCGACTCATCCGTTGTTGAGACTCTTGCTTTGAGGCGCGAACTTGGTCGCAGGACTTAGGCCTCAAATCGGGGCCTCAAATTTCGATACTCCCAAAAGCACTTGACTTCACATATGGCGTGTGTAGTAACACCTCTGTAATTTCGCAAAGTCCTTCAAGTAGCACACGCAGGAGCCCATTCCAAACGTCTTTGTGATTCGTAAAATCCCCTGACGGAGACATCAACCCAGCCTTGCAACACTCGTGCGGCTCATGGTCAGCGAACCAAATTCGGCCTTGGCAACCTCGCCGCCTTAGTAAGAAGGTCAAGGCTTCACACGGCGACGTGGCGAGGCCCCAGACATTAACAGAATCACAAAGCATCATCTTTTGGGAGCTTCGATGACGAGTATGCTGTTGCCTCCTTGTTGACCTTGGCTTGTTTCAATTTCAGTCGGTCTTACCTTAAGTTGAGGAGTGGTAGTTATATCAACTCAGTTTTGTCTTTCTCATCCGACTACACGTGAATTGATCCAATCGTTGCCCTTACTAAGAAGAAACATCCTGGAGCGGTTTTGGAAACTGCTCACCTCACTGCAGCATTTCCCCCAGAAGATGAAAGACATCTCCTAGCCCAAAATTATCCAGATCACGACTATGGCAACGCAACAGCCCGCTCCCGACGCGGAGCGAGAATACAAGCTGATATCCCAGCTGGAGATGCGCATCGCCTCCGCCTCAACAGACGAGAAACTAGAGTCTATTCTTCAAAAGTTCCTTCCAGCTCTGCTCCTAAAGCTGGCTTCCCCAACTCCTCAGAACCGCAACCTCGCGATCAAGATATCCCAGTATATCAACCAACGGCTGAAGATCACCTCGTCCATCAAGCTCCCCGTGGCCGCGCTGGTCAAGACGTTTCGCGAGAACGACAACGCCTTTGTGAAGCGATTCTGTCTGGTGTTTATTGAGCAAGGGCTTCCGAGGCTGGAACTGGCCCAGGGAATCGAGACTCTGCCTGGGGTATTGCAGTTCGCCATCCCGAAAACTGAAGGGTTTGATGCCACGGATCGGAAAATGTGGGCTATCGCCTTCGACTTTCTCCTGGAAGTATTGAGGAAATGGAAGATTCCGGAGCGAGGCAGCAAGGAAGACTTGGCTCTCTCAGAGACGTTCTCTCTGTCACCCACGCAGACAGATCTGCTCGTCAGCCGCTTGTGCGATTTTTTGCTCTACGATCCAAGGGACTCCTCCGCCCACGCCCTGGACGAGGACTTCCAGCCCGTCATGGACAAGAACTTCAAACGCCGCTCAGAGGTTGTCCTCCCGCTTGCCAAATTTTTGTTCTCCTCCATCTTCAGCGATCGGCAACGTCTCATTCCCGCCACTATCATGTCTGTTGACCCAAACGCCTCAGCTGCAAATATGAGCGATGTTATGTTCAAGCAATGCAATTTCGACTTAGAGTCTGAGTCTACGATCGACCTACTTTTTGGCCTCTATCAGCGGTCCAAGCCCAAACTGCAAACACGAATCTTGGGCCTATTATCCCGCAGCCAGAACTCTACCAAGCGCACCACCGAGATCATGGACATTGTGGAGAAACAACTCACGCAGACATCCAACGCGGGTCTCGAGGCAGCAAAGCTCCGGGCAGCTCTATTCTCCTACCTAACCTGGACGGTGCGTGTTGGCGCCCAACATCTTGCCGGAGAAATCAGTCACCGCATTCAGGACCTGCTGAAAGAGTATATTGAGATGCAGGGCTGGCCGACCATGAGCGCTGACCACTCCTCCAACGCATCCGAGGTGGAGCTTCGCTCGAAAGCGTACGAGAGCATCGGCCTCCTGGGAGGTCTCAAAAGCGAATCCATTGACAGCAATCGCATGGTGGTTCTCATTACGTGGCTCTTCACAAGCCTCCGATGTGACACCACGCGCGAGATTAGAAGCAGCATCGAGGAATCAATCGGCCGCATCATGAATGCTCTACCACCCCTTGGCAACACCTCGACCGCAAATCGCCTCAAAGACCTCTTCCTGTGGAACGTCTTGGCAGCTCCGGGCCAGGAAGATCCCATTTACTTCCTACCTACGGTCAACAGCACGACATATCCGGCCGTACGGTTTGCAAATAAGTGCCTACCGTTCGATGACGTGGATGCTCGCTTTATCGATGTCCTGGCGTTGGATTCGGCAAGTGGCAGGAGAGAGGTAGCCGAGGAAGGAGCTAGGGGCCTGGATCCGTATTGGCATGCTTCAAATCTGCGCCTCACCACAGCTTCTGAGGATCGAAAGCTGCAGCTCCCCAAGCTCGATGCCTTGGTGGAGAGGTTCTTCGGGTCGGGCACGGCGCAGAAGAAATACTATGACAATCCAACAGTGCTTGCCGCTGCCGTGACATTTTGTCGGAATGTCATACATTGTGGTGCTCTACGGGAAACGGAACTGGCACCGGAAGAGTCGGCGGATTGGAAGCAAGCTATCGACGCCGTGGTCAGTAATGACCAAGACGCTCGACGGCGAATCCGGTCTTATTTACGAAACCTGGGTGGCGACGTGCTATTACCGTTGATGCGCGCAGCATTAGATGGTGCATCTAGAGGGGACGGGGAGTGCTTGGATTCGTCCCTTGAGCTTCTCTCTCTTGCCCCGACTGGATTGTTGCCCTGTATCAAGGAATTAGGGCTTGAGGCTGCCGCTCGTGTTGCAGGAAATCCAGGCTTGCAGCTTCGAGGCGCTCGGGTCTTTGGAATTCTCGCTTCTCTGGACGAGGACGCCAAAGACCTCGCCGAAGCTGAATTGAATGAGGCCAAACGTTGGAGAACGGCCATTGGGGAAGAATTGGTAAAGATTCAAGGCCATCTCCTCCGCGCATGCTTCTGCGTCACCAGAAGATCACTCAGGCTGAAATTGCAAACATCTGATGACACGCTACGCGACGCGGTGCGTACGGTTGTTGAGATTGTCAACAATTCGTCCGACAGGTCGGTCAAAGACACCGCGTACAGATCTCTCCGTCAACTGTTTCTTTGCGCCCCAACAGAGGAAGGATCAAACGACGAAGAAATGCTGAATCAGTTGATCGCAGACAGCAAGAAGGAGAGTGAAACAGCAGTCTCTGCCGCAGGGCCTGTGCTAGGTGTCTTGCATGCGCGTGGTACAAGTCCTTCGCGCTTCGAATCGTTCCTGGATCGATTACTAGGCCTTCACGAAGTCAAACGAGCCGAGTTTCATTTCACCTTGGGAGAATCTCTTGCCGTTGCTTGCGCCGGGTTCAGATCGCTGTCCACGCTGACAGAACTTGATGTTGATGTCGATGTTTCGGGATTCAACGTCAACGGACAGCTTCTCATCACAGTCATTGACAAAGTCCTCGAGGATTGTACTACCACGAAGCCGACGCTGAAGAAGGCCGCCGCAATCTGGCTTCTGTGCCTCGTCCAATACTGTGGCGAATTACCTGCTGTCAAAGCGCGACTGCGAGAGTGTCAAGCTGCTTTTGCCAGGTTGCTGAACGACCGCGATGAGATCGTTCAGGAGACAGGCTCCAGGGGTCTCAGCCTTGTCTATGAGCGGGGTGACAAGCAACTCCGGGACGACTTGGTCAGGGACCTGGTCCAAAGCTTCACCGGCAGCAATGCAAAAATGTCCGGAACCGTGAACGAAGAGACGCAGCTGTTCGAGCCCGGTGCGTTGCCTACCGAAAATGGACAGTCCGTCACGACCTACAAAGATATTGTCCGCCTCGCCACGGAAATGGGAGACCCTAGCCTGGTGTATCGTTTCATGAATTTGGCATCGAATAATGCCATCTGGTCTAGTCGTGCGGCGTTTGGAAGATTTGGGCTCGGCCGTGTGCTGGCAGATTCCACATACTTGACGGAAAACAAGAAGTTTTATCCTAAGCTTTTCCGCTACCGATTCGACCCGAACCCCAATGTCCAACGGTCCATGAATGAGATCTGGCGGGCGCTTGTCAAAGACCCGAATACTGTCATCAACGAGAATTTCGATCTGATCATGGGCGATCTGCTGCAGAGCGTTGTGTCGGGCAAGGAGTGGCGGGCCCGCGAGGCTAGCTGCGCAGCAATCTCTGATCTCGTCCAGGGCCGAGACGTCGATTTGTTTGAAAAGTACCTTGACGAGATTTGGAAGGTCGCTTTCAAAGTCCTGGACGATGTCAAGGAGACGGTGCGATTGGCGGCCATGAAGCTGTGCAGGACGCTCACGAGTATGCTGATACGCAATTTGGAGATTGGCGAGGGCAATTCGAAGCGCTCTGCAACCATGCTCAACCACGCCATGCCCTTCTTGCTGCAACAGATGGATAGCGGTGCGGCTAAGGAGGTACAACAGTATGCTATTGTAACGCTTCTGGAAGTGGTGAAGAAATGTCCTCCGAAATCTCTGCGCCCCTTTGGACCTACAGTTTTAGAGACGCTGGTGCTCTCCCTGAGCTCTCTTGAACACGAGAGTATTAATTATCTGCACTTGAATGCCGACAAGTATGGGTTAACCGCCGAAAAACTGGACAAAATGAGAGTATCGAGCATCAACGCGTCTCCAGTGACAGAGGCAATCGAGGACTGTTTGGAAAGCGTTACCATGACAGTTGAATCCAATGACGACCCCAACGCCATGCAAGGGGTCGTAGCTGGCTCGCACAGTGAAGGGGGTCTTGCAGCGATGGACGACGCGATGCAACGGCTTGCAAATGCTTACCGAGCCGCGATCGGACTGCCGTCCAAAGTCGGCCTGAGCAGAGTTATGACAACGCTGGTTGTTCGCCATCCCACCGCTTTCCGACCGTACGCGGACAAGTTCATACAATTGACGCGCAAACACATCCTCGACCGCAACGCCACCATTAGCGTAGCCTTTAGCACTTCACTGGGCTATCTGATGAGACTGGCGTCGGACAAGGAGATCCAGGCAACAAGCAAGTATGCGCAAAAGTTGTACTTCGAGTCGCAGGAACTGAGCCATCGTTCTGTGGCTGGCGAAATCATCCAGGCGATTTCCAAGGCTGCGAACGACGTCTTCATGAACTCTGCCCCAACCTTTCTCCCCTTTGCTTTCATCGGCAGACGGGACAATGACGAGGAGGTCAGGGAGCGGTTCGATGTTCCTTGGAAGGAGAATATCGGTGGCTCGCGGTCCATCAATCTCTATCTGACCGAGATTGTGGGACTCATCTCGGCACATATTGGATCCCCTATGTGGCCGATCAAGCAAGCTTGCTCTTTGGCCGTCGCCGAATTGGTGGGGTCGATGGAAGTACAAGGAAAATATTCTGACACCGAGGCATCTCTCATTTGGGGAGTGATGCAAGCAGCTCTCGAGGGCAAGACCTGGGACGGCAAGGAAGAAATTGTCAAGGTGTATCCCAAGTTTGTGCGGGAGGCCCAAACACTGTGGTCGAACGGCCAGATCAGCCAGCAGATGAAGAAGATTGCAATCCGAGAAGCGAAGCGGACCAACGTTGCTTACCGACCTCACGCCATTGAGGCTCTTGGAGAGTTTGCGGTCGCTCGAAAAGATCTAGACCTCAGCCACGAGCTCCTGCCTTATTTGGCGGAGTTAGTGGACGAATTGACAGACCCGGATGTCATGGAAGTGGATGAGGCTGACGAGAAGCCCCTGAAGAATCGGTGAGACAGCCCCGCTTATGCATAAACTTGCCACTAACAGTAAGAATAGCGAACAGACCGTTACTGAAACGGCGGTTAGCGCGGTTGTTTCTTGCATGTTCAAGATGCTGTCCACTCATGCACACCCTGAGAGTCTGGACTCGGCCATGAAGATGGTGCAAAAAGCACAGGCCATTCGATCCAGTACACTCGACATTGCACTATACGACAGTGCAAAATTTTTGGTGGTCAATGGGCCAAAATCAGAGGTGGTGGGTGGTGATGGTGGTACCGCTGAAGTCCTTGACGAGAAAAATACCTCAGCCTCAAGTTTGGCACCAGCCTCAGCACCACGGCCGTCGGCGCGGGAGGGTTCGGAGTTGGACGGGCGAAGGGCTTCTGAGCCATTTCAGCCACTGGTCATGGCGGTGCTCGCCTGTCCGCCAGAGCCTTGGCGAGAAATGGAACGGGCGCGCAAATCACGTGTGGAGCTGGCCTTGGCCGTGGCCCAACGAGGCATGCATGACCCGGCCGCATTAGCGGCGATCCTCGACCCCTGGCTGGTCGAAGAGCGGTCGAGACCTTTACGTGAAGAAATCGCACGAGCTCGAGAGGCTTGCAACGGAGACCAGTAGTTTGTTTTCTCGTGGCGTCATGCAACAATACAAGCGTTGGGACCTTCCTCTCTCGGCCCACGGGTCTGAGTTCCGACCCCGGTCCTTGGGAATCCAAATTGCTTGCTCCGGTGCCGGTCTGTTGGGACAACCTCACGCCATGAGATGGAAATGCTACCATAGGGCTGATCATGGTGCACGGACCACGGGCCCAGCTCCACCCTCTTTTGGTTTCTGCACAAGTCCCGTCGAATGTGGCAGAGATGTGGGTTGTTGCTTGTGTGCCTACTGCGTACCGAGTACGGGTACTGGAACCACTCTGCCACGTTTTTCATGCAGCATCCGTGGCCTCCATGTGCGTCCCCGGTCTGTGGGATTCAGGCCACTGGAAATCTAGCGCTGCCTATCTCTAAAAGCCGGGATCTTGGGGGCCTTCTCCACAAAAGTCAAATCTCGAACCCCGACGACACATGGTTTTTCAGCTCGGTTCAGTAGATTTGATATTTAGCCTTGATCATCCACGGTGTTGGTGCCCAAGGGAATGGAAGCGAGGGGTTTCAGGCGGGGTGGGTGGCGGTCTCCGAGACACAAAGGCAATGAGTCTGTTCAGGCTGACTGGATACCCCCTTTTTCTCGGGGTCTTCAGAAGGCAGAATGAGTAGGGTGGTGGTGGTGGAAGGAAAGTTGGATTTCGAGAACGAGTTCGTGGACTCCGATGGGGGATCCCGTCTCTTCCCCACTACTAGGCCCATGGCACTAAAGCTAGGGATTCTACCGGAGGAACAAAAATCCGCATCAGGTATTCCTCGACGAGAATTACGCAACAACAACCAAGAAAAGAGTCGAGGTCAGGCGGTGAGAGAAGGGCACGGAATGTACTATGTACCAGGGCGGTAAACAAACCCAGAAAGAGGCTTGCGCAGGCAGAGGGCAGAGAAGCAAAGATGCAGAAAGAAGCGTGAGGGAAAAAAAAGTGCTGCAGGGCGGCAGGTGAAAGGGAAGGAAGGGGAGGAAGCCAAGTGGAAAAGCTGCCCACCCTTTTGGCTCGTTCCGCAGCCGGCCCACGCATCCACCAATCAGGGCACAGCCGGTGCATCTTTCGGTCTTTTTCGGGCTTACAGATTTTCCGTTCCGAGGAAGTTTTTCCGTGGAATGGGCAGGGCACCGGGTAGGGGGGGCCTGCCTCTCCACTCGATTGCATGCTTTCCTGGTCTTTGGCTCGACACCCGATGCTCCATTGTCAAGATTGTCCACTGACCCTGGCCCGTTCGAAACTCTGCTGGTGTGGCAGTCACCGCAATGCTTCCCTCCCCATTGCCTCCATCTCTTGTCTTTAGTGCAGCCAGATGGATCTCTGCCTCGATGCCGGAAGCAGCCCTCGTGCGTCTCTGGTGTCGCTGGTGTCTCTGGTGGGACTCGACGCAGCCCTTGCAGCCCTGACAGTCCGTATGGCCAGGGCACTTGCTGGTTCTTGGGTTGCGCACAATGACATCGTGATTGCCTCAGACTAAAAGCCCCGAACTATTTGCCATACTAACTAATTCCTGATTGACTTCGCAAGGGCACCAGGCATGTATCCTTTTTCGTTTTTCAATCCAACATCCTCCACTCCTCGACATCCTTTTCAAGTCCGTTCGTTCTCCGTTCGTTCTCCTTTCATTCTCCTCGAGCATGGCATAGCCCTCGGCCTGGAATCACCACCTCGACTTCTTTCGCTGCCAAGGTATTGACCGCATTGGATGTTTGCTTTCTCGCTGCGGCCCTTGCTTCTCTGCCTTATCTCCTTCACCGCGCGTCCCTTGTCTCGAATCTCCTCTCCCCAGTCCCCCCAATACGAGCCTTGTCCTTCCCTTGTTGCCACACGGGCGCTCTGAAGCTGAGATTGAGGCACTAATGCATGCGGCCTGACATGCGCGGTGGCCCTTGAACAAGTTTTTGTGCGCCGTCATCCCGGCCGGCACTCGATTATTTGATCGACTTTCTTCATGATCACCACCACAACACTGCTAATGCCAGTCGACAAGCGAGGGGAGGCCTTGAGAAGACCGCCGCTGCGCTTGCCTGTGATTGCGCCCAAAGAAGACCAATCTTCCTCGGCTAGTTCCAGCCGCAGTGGCCCTAGTGTCCCTCCCCGTTCCCGGCTACCTCCACGATCGAGGAGCGGGTGCTGGACTTGTCGGTAAGTCGTCCACCCAGCCCGTCCGGCTCCCAATGTTAACCGTGCAACAGCTCGCGCAAGGTCAAATGCGATGAATCCAAACCCATCTGTGGTCCCTGTGCACGCTTGAGCCTCAATTGCGACTTCAATCCGCGCATCTCTTTCCGAAATGACACCTCTCGAGTTCTGGGACGCATGCAGGACGTCACCATCGCCGCAAGTCCTGTCTGGGATCGTGAGTTCTTCCCTTCTTCGACCACACGGCCCGAGGCTTTTGTTAATATTTTGTCCTGCAGCAGCAAATTCTCCTGCGCTGACCGAAAACAGCCCTGGATCGGCCGAGGTGGACGATCTCCCGCCGTTCGCCAGCCTAACCACAGATGAGGAGCGTGAGAAGAAGGCAGGAAGGTCCAGCCCTGGAACGTATAACGTCGTCGTCAATCCAGAAAGCTTCCAGCATCTCCCAGAGTACAACGACGAAGCCGAAATCAAACGAGAATTATTGCCGCCTCTACGTCGAGACTCCGTGGCCACCTCACTCGGAAGCAGTCTCGGTCGCGAACCCGGCGTCGAAGCCATTCCCGTCTCGGGAGACCCCAACGTTGTTGTGTTGCCCAGATTTCAAGATGTCAAACGACGCAGTACCTTCAGCTCCAATCGGGCTCGATCACCCATATCCCCGACAGGCCGACATGCATTGGTCAAGGATGAAGCAACTATCAAGGTTGAGGACCAGGAGGAAGCTGTGCTCAGCGAAGAATCAGATTCCGTGACCGAGTCGTCCGGGGTAGGTCAAGAAGCCAGGTACCTGCGCCAGTTTCGGCAGGTGGTTTGGAAACACTTGGTCCCAGCAGAACCTGACCAAAGAGATGGCATGGCACGGTCAAGTGTTCACATCCTGGAACACGCCGCCAACGGTTTTCCTCCGGTATGTGATCCTGTTGGAACGGTTGTGAGCTTTGCTGATTCGTCACAGTTACACCACGCGATGATGGCTGTCGCAGCGTTGAGCGTGGCTGTCCAAGAAGGAAAAGAGTGGCTCGATGCTCTTCAACATTATCAACAAGCTTTGCCAGCATTGCAGTCGACACTTCGAGGCCCCGACGACCTGTCGTCTGATGGTGCTTTTCTGACCCACTTCCTTTTATTGGTCTATGAGGTATGTTGAAACCCTTGCAGCGCCATGTCATGCTAACTGAATCCCAGATCGCCGCCGCCGACGCCGAGCACTCGAATCTTTGGTCGCAGCACCTGTTGACCCTTTTGCAAATTTCGCTTCTACGGCGCGAAGAGCTAGGCGGCGAAGTATTCCCATTTGTCGTTTGGTGGATCTGCAATGTTGACCTCGACGCTCTCCTCAGCGGCGCCGGCAGTGGTGGATACGTTGAATCTTTGTTGAACAACGATTACATTCCTCCCCCCAGCTTCCACTTATACCCTCTTGGCCATGATGGCTCGAGTGTTCTGTATGCCGATGAGGTGGAAGTTCTGCCAACTATCCTACAACTTGACTATGAGGTGAGCATACTTGCCATCCGGCTGGCACTCCTGGCACGCGAATTTCGAAGTGATATCACATTCGACAGCGCGGATCTTCTGCAAAGAAATCAAGCCGTGCAAATCCGCCAAAGCCGGATTTTCGAGCTTCAGGAAGCGTTACGCCAGTTGTGGGTGACACCGGCGGTGATGATGATCAATCAAGAGATCGATAACCTCTCAGTCCGCCCGAAACAGCTGTATGAGCATGCTGCGTCCTTGTATCGAGCATGTATCATCTACTCGCATACATCCATGTGGCCCGGGCAACGGCTCGAAACGTCTCCAGACTACGACACAGAACTCGCCGTGGCTTCGAGTCAAATTTTGCAGATGACGGGCAAAGCCCTTGCGGAGGATCGATCATACTGTCGGTATCTCGTGTTCCCAGTCTTTATGGCCGGGTTCGTGGCGACGGATGGAGCGCATCGAATGCACGCGGTGGACCTGCTCCGCGAGATGGAGAAGACCAGCATCGGCCGCAATACAACAACGACACGGAAAGTACTGGCGGCGGTGTACGAAAAGCAAAATGAGCGATTCATGAATACTGGACAGAGTCTGGATGTGGACTGGATGCACGTGATGGTCGAGGAGGATCTGATGATTGTGAACTTTGGGCTTTGATATACCCCATCTGAAACAGCTTTGACCAGTGCTCATTTATTCCTTTGGCAAGAACAAACAAGCGCGGAGTTGAGGAGCAATTTTGTCTGCAGATGATCCAGAAGGAGGTTTGCGGAAGCTGCAACGGCATTTGAGCGACTTGACTTGGCTGTCATTGTTTTGAGAAATGCACATAGTTGTCTACATGCACGATATACATAGTTAATGAGACCAACATCGACCCCAGACGTGTAAAATCGGCTGCCTGACCATGACCCTCTCTAGATCATGGCCTGTGGATTCTTCAGAGGCCACCCTTCCTCCCCCAAAAAAGGAAACACATTCACCGAACGTGTTTGGGACATAACTTGGGACAAGATTTAGAAGAGAGAGCGAAAAAAAAGCCACCTGAGATCCAACGACAAACTCTCGCGGACGAGGGTGCGGATCGGGGAAAGCTCTGTGGGCATTTCCTGAACATGAAAAGTCTTGAGAGACAGGCTGGGTGATGGCGATGGCGATGGCGATGGCGATGGCGCGACGCAACCAAGGATTCAGCTGGCGGTTGTTGGTGTGATTCGTGGGCGTTGATCGTCCGAGGTGGAGAGCGCAGCAGCAGCGCCCCATTGAACCTTAAACCACGCCAATTGCGAAAATCGATATTATTTGTACCTACCTACTACCTACTACCTACGGCTATTTCGCCGCTGGGAAATTCTGATGATTGATGGGACGGGGGGAGGATAACTAGCTAGTAGTAATATCGAATTTTTGCATTGTCAGAAAAAGCGCCAGAGTGCGGGGAGGCAATATCACCTAGGTATGTACCTCGGCGATTGGCTGCATCGGTCCCAGATACCTGACCTAATAAATTGACCTCGCAGCGGGAGTTCCTGCTAACGGGGGGTTTACCTGGTAATTTTTCCCATCGTATGATCGTATGACCGGGAACGTCTGAGCCGTGGGACTTGGTCGACCCTACCTAGGCCGTTCACGGGGGAGCAGCCGGGAAGACGACACTAATCATTCCCTTGAGCTGAGCAAGCCACCCGCGCATCGGAGGACCAAGAATTGTTTAATAAAAATCGAGAGAGTAGCGAGAGAAAGATCTTTAGCCAACAGGTGGTGAAAACCCTTGTTGTTGGGACCAGTCGGGTATTGACGCCAAATGCGTGATGGGGAGGCGACACAGAGACGTCCTTTTGTGTGGCGGGAGATTCCGGGGATCGTTTCCGTCGGTGGCTCCCTCTCATCTCAGGTGGACGATCTGGAGCGAAAGAAGTGGGATGGCAATTCGCCCGGCCGGTGGGCCAGGTCAGTTACTGGCGATTGGCCGTTGTAGGTAAAGGCGAATCTACCAAGTACCTACTAGGTACCTAGGTAGATACTCGGTAGGTATTACGAGGTAGGGATTCGGCTTTTGAACGAGGTGGGACAGAAAAGCTTCGTCTCCACGTGACAGGTGGGACTGCCCGGTTGACCGACTTGTGCCGGGTCAACCCTCAGCCGTTCGGATTGCCTGTTTCTTCTTCATACCAGCTGCATGCAAGGCATCGGTACCATTGAGTCGAGTCGAGTCGAGTGTGTCATTCTTCAGATCCCTACCACACGGATCGGATCAACATCGGCCTCCTCTCTTTTCCAAATCCCTTTCTCCACTCGACCGACCTTTTGACCCCTTGCTCGAGGATTTTAGTCTGCCAGTGCCAGCCCCTGTCCTCCCTTTTCTTTGCTGCGACAATACCGAGCCAGTGCAATATTTCGCCACTTGAGCTCTTTCGTGCTTTTACCTTCTCAAGCCGACGATGAGCCACCAAGTACTCCTGCCGGCAGATGCGTGGTCGGGGTCAGCGATTCGGCGGCGAGAAGCGGTGGAGGAGCCACCAGAATCCGACGGCAGAAGAAGAGGTCCAAAAGAGGACCACCCCAGATGATCGTCTCTGCGACCCTTGCAAACAGAACCAATGCCGGCTGCAAATTGGGGATTTTCGGGAGACGAGATTGTGCCCATGTGGTTCCTTCATGCCGTTGTCGATTGCTGCAGCTTGCGCATCGATTCTGGCGGAGGACGGAATAGACGAGTGTTCCTCTCTTGCCGCAACGAGGTCGATGTATGAGCCTATGCAGAGGAAGCTGAAGTCGTGGGTCATTGTAAACTGACAGCCCTAACACCGATTCCATGCGAGCTATAACCAGACCGACGACGAATTGTCTGCGAGACATGTGCGGCTTTCCAAGTCGGACTCTTTACTGACTTGGTTTCCTGGTATGATTTTTGCGTCACAGCTTCCCGTTCACATGCACCAGGTGTAATGCTTTCTCTTTCTTGGGATCGCCTCATTGTTCTCGTAAGCTGTGAGATTGTCAGAATGTCTGTTGTTGTGGACTCCCTCCTCTCCTCTGACTTCGAGACGGCTGTCGATCACGAGTCACTAGTGACTATCCAACAGCGGAGCAGCAAAGGATCAGTCATCATTATTGTCGCTGTTTTTGTTTTTCCAAGCGAGCCTCGATCCCCTCTGGCTCGATGCTCTGGCACCAATGGCACCACAATCATATCAGTCGTCGTCGGAAACACGAGAAGACTCTCTTTTATGACGGCAGGACTCGAGGACAAGAAAAGGAGAAGCGAATATGACGGAGTCCATTCATGTCTGCCTCCCACGCGGTACGGTGAGATAGTAGGGCGTTCAACTTGGTCACCCGCCTCGAGTAATCCCCGGGTAGCTGTAGTCTCGGCGAGCAGATTGAATACGAAGAAGAGGAGGCCCAGGTCATGCAGCCAGTCCGAAATCGCAGACTGTGCTGTGATAGCAAGGCTTTTTCCCACAGCTCCAGAAGTGAATGCTAGCCTAAGAGAAGAAGGCGGCGATGGTTGAGCAATCAGCAGGGGAAAGAATGCATAGTAGGCGAATCACGTACCTAGTAAGTAGGATCAAAGTCAGGGTGTCGGCGGGACTTTGCTCCCCTTTTGTGATTACTGACTTCTTCACATCAATGCCAAGCATACAGCTATACCGTGATAAAAAGGCCAGTGTAAGCATTTGTCCGTGCTCGTCCATGGTCCAAATTCGCGCTACTGGATGCATGCTCCTGACTAGGCAGCCATGTCTTCGTATCCGCAGCTCTTTGATTGGCGACGTGGTTGACTGCGCTAGGGGGAATCGTTGGCCGAATCGCACAAACGCGGTCGAACTCCACCCACGTACTATTCGACGCCTGCCTGGGGCATATCTTGAGCAGAGAGAGACAGGTCATAAAGGGAGTCACTGGCCATGGAGCAATGGCAAGTCTCCTCCTTGTCTTGCTCCAGAGACTATTACTAGAGCAGCTACTTCGCAATCGCCCCGAGTACATCTCCGAGTCATGCATCTTCTCGGCTTCCTCAATGCATTCGACAATGTCTACAACTTTGATCCGGACAAAGACATCCAGGATCTCGCAGGAAAGGTGATCGTCGTGACAGGAGGAAATAGTGGGTGTGGTAAAGAGATGGTCCTGCAACTGGCAAAGCATCACCCGCAGCGGATCTACTTGGCCGCTAGATCGCAAGCCAAGTATGACGACGCCATGAAGGACATCACTGCGGCAGCACCCAGCGCGAGTGTCAAGTTTCTGCAATTGGACCTCTCTTCGTTGGCGTCTGTCAAGAGAGCAGCAGACCAAGTCCTCTCCGAAACCGACAGGCTCGACATCCTGGTCAACAACGCCGGCATCATGGCGCACCCACACGGTCTCACGGAAGACGGCTATGAGATCCAATTCGGGACCAATCACATGGGCCACGCTCTTTTGACCCGTCTCCTCCTCCCGCTCATGCAAAAGACGGCATCGCAACCGGGGTCGGACGTGCGCATCATCAACCTCTCGTCCAGTGGGCATTTGATGGCCTGGGGTGCGGGAATCTATTTCGATCAATTGAAAGCGACCACGCAGCCTTTCGACCCCACGAGGCTCTACTCGCAGTCGAAGCTCGCCAATGTCTTGCACGCGAGGGAGCTCGCAAGACGGTACCCCGAGATCATCTCAGTATCAATCCACCCAGGCCGCGTGGAGACGAACCTGGCCAACGTCGTATTCGACCAGAATGGCTTTAGTGGTCGGTTCATGAAAGTCTTCGACCACTTGGTTGGTCCGTTGACCGTACAGCAAGGCGCGTTGACACAACTCTGGGCGGCCACCTGGAAGAGGCAGGAGGTCAAGAACGGCGTGTATTATACTCCTGTCGGGAAAGAAAACAGTGGGTCCAAGCAGAGTCGGGACAGGGAACTGGCCAAGAAACTGTGGGAGTGGACAGAGTCTGAGCTGGACGCGAAGGGATATTGACTGCGACATACTCGAGATCTCCTGGACAACCTGTGACATGCACACATCAGCATCCATGTCGAGGAGCTGTGCTTTATGGCGGAATCAACATTATTGAGGACTTGAGACGACGACATGTGAGGAAAGGGTCGGGAAAGAGCTTGAGATTGGCAATCTGGGTATCATAGTGTTTCGTGCGGGTCGCTGCAAATCTGTCGGCATTATTTCTCGCGTCTCCCTTGAAATCATCGAAAATTCGTCAGAAGCACAAAATGATACTCTAGGTTGAAGCGTTCTTATCGTTATTAGTCTGCAATAGCTTATAAAAAGTATACATTCTTGGTGAATGAGGGAGAAACTGAAGGTGGGAAGGATCTACAGTAATTGCTTGACTTAGGTACCTAGCGAGCTAGGTATGCCTAGTACATGCCAAGAACGCAACCCCTATATCCACCACTCTCCTTTACCACGACTGAAAACAAAAACCAAAATAAAGAAGCTGCCCTTACCCGGCGTCGAACCACGTACGAGCTTATAAGAAGACAAAAAAAAACTTTTAGCACTCTTTGAGAAGCGTGTCATCCTTAGTGCAGGGGCCATGCTAATCTTCTCTGTATCGTTTCAAATTGACCACTGGAACGCACATTAGTCCCGAGTTTTCGCGCGGGAAAAGGAGGCCACTTACAATGGGAACAAGTCCCAAGCAATTCCTCGGAGCATAAAAAATATATACTTTTGTTTTTTTTTGGTGTTCACGTGACATACCCCCCGTGCGGTTGAATTTTCGGGGACTGTGGCTAGGCACCCACCAGGTACGCTAGGGGCCCTGGGCCATCCATCACGTATCCATTTCTCCTCTGACAACACAATTTCATTCGCACTATCTACTCCTACTCCATAACATCGTGGATTCAGTGAGCGAATCCTGTTCTGCGAAAACTAGTTTACGATAAATAGGTCTTATGGGAAAGGAATATCATTCATTGTCAGCTTCTGCTATTTATCCTTGTTTTCCCAATCTCGTTTCTCCGAGTACATTCATGTTGTGGAAAAAATCGGAGTTCCTTATCCAATCTTCCGAATAATGTGCACTCCACAACCAAAGTTACAAATCTGGGTGAGCGTCTGATGGAGTGCTAGAGAATCAAGCTCTCAGACCAGTTACTGCGGGTCCTGCACGTCCTGCAGTTGGCGGACTTTGTGCCTGCCGAGTCTGTTGATCCCGTGCCAGTCGTTCTGAGATATTTTGCAACGAGTTCCTCAATATGCGCTGATCTGTGAAGATGAGGGAGGGCATCAGATTGTGCTGAATGGCCGGCATGGAAAGTTGGGTGCCAATCCAGACTTGAGAGAATGCAGCTGTGTACTGACTGCTTTCCAAAATGGTTCGAAGGTCTTTTGCCTTCTGGCGGTCTTGTTCTCGGGTGGCGATCACATCAGCCACGTATTCGCCCAGAATTTTTTCTGTCACGCTGTGGAACTCTTGCCAAAGCTGCTGTGGAATGTCAGGCTGTGCGCCATAGGATTGCCGGAGTCTCGCCTCTTTCAAATCTGTGAGTCGATCAATAATGAACTGTTTCTCCAACAGTGGTGCTGGACGGCGATCTACACCGAATGTATTGAACTCGGTGGCCAGTTTGTGGAAAAAATGGGTAGAGGCATGTTTAGCCACCCGATGAAGATTTAGGATAAGGGCATGTGCTCGACAATTGTTCGAGGAAATTGCAGTCAACAGGTCTGTCCTGATTTGCGTAAAGTCTGAACGATGCCGCAAAGCTTGGTCAAAGATCCCGAGGAAGGTTTGCTGTGTGTCATCGCGTTCTACTGCCCATCTAGTGTAGGCTTCCAACTCCTCAGCAAATGACATCATATCAAACACGGCATCTTCAACTGTGGCCGGTGCTTCCCCAGCAGGTGTGCGCCGAATGTAGTCAGGCGGGAGGAGTCCAGGCATGATGAAAGGCTCCTTCAGTATTTGCAATGGCTTTTCCTTGTCGCATGGCTTGGTGCGATGAGAAAAATGGTGATCTAAGCACCATGTTGAGCGTGTTGGCTCTCGATTCACTTCAAATTGGTAAATGCCAGGCTCAGTGAAGAGCCACTGGCTTCGCGGGGTCTGGGCTTGGGCCGTGGACTTGGGCTTTTGAGGTCGCCGACCGTATGGACCTAGACCATGGTTAGCTGAAGATCTGGTGAAGAGTTTGCTGGGATTTGACCTACTGTAACGTCCTGTCTTGTCCTCACCATGTCTATGTCCTTTCACTCTGGCCACCTTGCGAGAAGCTTGCTGGTCCTGGGACGCTGCGATGCCAATGACTTGTGCGTTTTGTGCCTGCGCACCTTGTGTGTTTTGTGCCTGCGCAACTTGTGGTGCACTTAACCCCTGAAGCGGCGCATTGCTCGCGCCAGCGTCTTGCTGAGAGGATGAAAGACCAGCATTCTGTGGAGAAGGATAACCAATTGTCTGTTGGGCAGGGTATAGAGCGCCGGCTTGCTGAGCGCCATAGGGAGCAGGGGTTTGTTGGGCAGGGTAGAAGGCAGTGGCCTGCTGGGGAGGGTAGACGCCAGTGTTTGATTGAGCAGGGTAGTAGCCATAGTTCGGCTGTGGGGGACGGTAAGAGCCTACAGGCGCGCCACAGACGCATTGAGTTCTGCTGCCATCGGGCCATACTTGAGTACAGCTGGGGTTTGAGCAGCGTACAATAACAGGGGCAGGAGCAAGGGCAGAGGCAGGGGCAGGGGGAAGAGCAGGGTAAGGAGCAGAATAGAAGCGAGAGTTTTGAGACGACATCTCGGCGCCTCGAGAGTGATTGTACACTCGCTCTACAGCGAGTGTGGGTTGTTGATGATGATGGTGATGGTTTGGAATAGGAAAGGAAGAGAAGACTGAAACTGCGACAGAAAGCAAATGTGAAGGAAATCAGAGTGTGTGGTCTATCGCCAAGGCTCAACAGTGAATATGCCCCAGACGAATCTGATATCTGAGGACGGTAGAGTTGGTTCATAGAAAGATCCTTGGCGGCTGGTTCACTGATCAATTGTCCCAGGCGTGCTCCCTGCTTCCACGTGGCCATGTAGTATGTACCCGCCAGACGATTGCCGGGAGAGACAATGAATATAGTATCGGAAGTCGCATGTTTTCAGATATCACGTCCGTCGAGATCATGGCGACCTAAGCTTGGTCTTTTCGGCTTCTGCTCCAGTGACACGACATGATGATATACGAGTATAGCACGGAAAGTTTGCTCAACGCACTGGCACCCTGCAGATGTCCGGTGCGGGCCGGCCCTTCCCGTAAACGCTCCGCCAGTGGTGAGCGAGTGGGTACATTCTATGCCTACTTGGTTCTGCTGGTGGAAATGGTTTTTCGGATATGCTACCTAGCTCGCTAGGTACTCAAGTAACAGATTGAAGTCTCGGAACTGTCACGGAGCCTACTTTCATGTCTACGTGGAGAAACGAAGAGGAAAGAGAAGTCGTTTCATTGGAGTATCTGCTAAATAGTCCACAAGGACCGCCCAATCAGGCCAAAGACGATGTAGCGCTGCTTGTCTTTCCCTGCGCCAATGATCCTCCTCATCCAGTCGTATGCTGTCGTTTGTGCAGGCTATCCTTGCTGCTGATCAGCTCCTTTCTCCACTGAAAACCAAGAGACACAATATCTTGCTGAGGATGTTTTCCCCTATGACTGGTGGTGAGTGGAGTTACCGATGTCTATGACGACTTCTTCGTCAAAATTGTGGATTCCATGGCGTTGGTCAAAACGTCCAGCACGGTGACATCGAATCTGTTATGATTTGCAGTCTAACATGCCACCTCGCAGTCCAGGGAAGGGATATCCACGCTGAAATTTGTGCAGCAGTACGAGAGCTTGCATCGATGCTGGTGTCGGCAAGCATTGATCTTTTATCGGTGCCAACAGCGAAGGGTTATAAGTGTCTTGCCTCACGATTTCGCCCTTCTTGATGATATGCGGCCAGGTTCTGCTGCAGATTTTCTGCCCAGTCAATTTATCGCTGGCGATAAATAGAGACTACCAACCGGAGAGCCTCCAAAAGGTTCTGGTGGTAGTGGTTTGATAGGCTGGTTATCCAGTTCCGTTGTCGTCAAGATCGGGTGCATCTGGCATATCAACATCCACATCCCGAATGATGGTGAGGGCACTATCATTCCTAGACACAGACGCCGTGGTGTTTTGAGCGTTGAATGTGTCTCTCTCTGCTAGCCGCAGGGTGGAATCTGATCCAAAAATGTCCTGAAGACATGCTGCCGCTTTGGCCTTGGCCACTGTGATTTTCGCAGTATGCCTTCTTTTGGTTATGCCGCCGAAATTGGCCTGTTGCCTCAAGGGATCTCGCGTGTTGTCTGCCTGCCTTCTACTTGGCAGTCCTTGATTCTGACCCTGGTCTTCTGCATAGTGGAAGAGTGGGTTGGAGAGGGATTGGTTGGGTATATTGTTTGTGGGTGGTGGAGGGGGAGGGGGAGGGGAAGGAGAAGCAGAAGGCTGGGGTTCGATTGGTTGCTGTGGAACCCCATTCGCGTCAGTTTGGGTACCTTTGGACATATAAGGAGAGAGACTTGGGTCTGTTTTGGTGCCTCTGGATATGTATGCAGAGAGACTTTGGTCTGTTTTGGTGCCTCTGAATGTGTATGCAGAGGGACTTGGGTCTGGTTGCGGTGCATCTTGCGCAGCTTGACTGCCACCTGCGGGCTCATGACTTTGGGTAATACTCTGGTTTGGAGCTTGAAGTTGGGGCGGATATGTGCCCTGGAGAGGTGTTTGAGCCGTATTTGGGAGGCTATTTTGAATGGGATTTTGAGGGGGGGATGGAGTCCGGAGAGGGGGAGTGGGAGGCGTAACTGGGCGGCCATTTCGAAAGGAATCTCTGAAATGACCACCGCCTGGAAACCGAGGAGGCCACTCTTCCCAGGCTGGTTTTGGGCACACGCGGACCCTTCGGCCCGGGATGATCTTCCGAGGAACATCATCTCTGTTTGCGAGGCTATTTTGAGGACGGTTCTGGATTCCCGCGCCGAGTGCTGACACTGGCAGTTGGGTTTGTGGATGCTCCTGGACTCCTGCGCCGAGTGCTGACACTGGCAGTTGGGGTGGTGGACGCTCCTGGACTCCTGTGCCGAGTGCTGACACTGGCATTTGGGGTGGAGGACAATATGTGCTGGGAGCAGTGTAGACAGGGTAGGGAGCAGAGTACACTGGATTGGGAGTAGAGTACACTGAATTGGGAGCAGAGTACACTGAATTGGGAGCAGAGTACACTGAATTGGGGGCACTGTACACTGGATTTGGAGCAGTGTGGGCAGGGTTGGGAGTACTGTACACTGAATTTGGAGCAGTGTAGGCAGGGTTGGGAGCACTGTACACTGCATTTGGGGCGGTGTAGGCAGGATTGGGGCCGCTGTACACTGCATTTGGTGCAGTGTAGGCAAGATTGGAAGCAGGGTAAACAGAGTAGGAAGTAGGATAGGTAGGGTTGGGAGCAGTGTAGGTGGAGTTGGGAGGGTAGGTAGGAGGCCTTGGTGGCCGTGGGCGTCTACGACGGCCCGGCATTGTGCTTTCTGAAAGTCTGATGATGGAAAGGTGATCAGGTTTGATGATTGGGGAAATGATCAGGTTTGGTGATGGGAGAGATGACCAGGTTTGATGATGGGAGAGATGATCTGGTCTGATCTGGAGATAAACAAGAAAGAAGGTGTTGTCCTCTTTGCGAAATTTCTTTTCACTCTTTAGAACGCTAGCTTGGTTGTGCAGGGAAAATCGTTGATCCTGCCTCACCTCTGATGAGCAGTATGGCATGGCTTCACTACAGTCATCACGCCCTCTGCGTCCGCCTCCAAATGGAGCAGCTAATTCACCTTCAGCCGCATCTCGTCTCTTCACGACCGGCGCCTCTTGTCTTCTGAACCGAAAGGTAATATTGAATATCGAGAATGTCCTTGCCTCAAAGGAGGAAGTAATGGCCTCTTGTAACCCATCAGGCTGCATAGGTGTGTCCACTGCTGAAGCACCAGATATTAGCTGCTCAAGCTTCAGAAGAACAAGTTGAGACTCTATACTGACGGCTTTCCAGCTTCATGAAAGCACTGAGCGCAAGAGCTCACCTTTCCATCCTCCACACACGACGATTCAATCACCATTCCACAGCTCTCGTCGCAATGGCAGTGGAAGCAGAAGTTTGCTCCAATTCTGCCTCCTCCTTACCGCAGACGTCCCTCACTTCACCCGTCAGTCAGCGACGACCGAACTTGTTATTGCCCTCCTTCGCGCTATTGAGGCGAAAATCGAGGAGCCCAGCGTGAACACCGTATGACTCAAGGAAAAGACACTGTTGAACAGATCGTTTGCAGAAGTGCGAGCAATACCTACTCGAGGGAAGGAGAACGTCGGGGCTTGAAAGAATCAAAGCAGATAGCATAGGGCATGACGTTCGTTACAGCCGCAAGTTCGCTTAATGCTCGGTAGAATCTATCCCCATCGAGGTCCGCCGCAACCATTAACGTGGGTCGCCCGCGAGCACACCGGAAAGAGAAGGAGCCCTGAAAGAGTCTTTAGACAAGTTGTGGCGTTGCCTTGTATTGAGCATTGGCTTGACGCGTATACGGCATTGGCATACGGTAGTGGGACTACCAAGTGAACCCCCATCTACGAGTTATTTGTGTGGCACACCCTGATGTTACATTCTGCAGCGATCTGCAACCCGCGGAAATGCCTACCCAGAAGGTTTGGGCCAACAACGATCATTCCCAGCTGAGGTCAAAAACTCCAGAGCCTGTAAAATCAGAGTCTCGCGAGGCGTCGGCAACCACTTGAAGCCCGAACGTCTCAAATCCCGACGTCCAGGGGCAAAGTCCTTTTGGGGCCTTGCGTCGACTGTGGTTTTTCTTCTGGCACAAGCAAGAGATGCCGGGCAGCAATATCCCCTGCGGTTGTGGCTAAGTGGCGGTCTCAACTGAAGTCTACTCCGTACGTGGAATAGAATGCTTCCATCGAAGATTCCAAATGGCCCCAATGTGGGGTACTACCGTATTACCACTTACCCATTACTTCCAAGGTTGTTTGTTAGCAGAGTGAATGTTGTGCTACCTGTCGGCTGTTCAATGCACAGGTTCTCTGCTGGCGCCGGCGACTTTGGCAGATCCTTCCCCTGATTCCACGCGAGAATGGAAACAAATGGCGATGTTTTCCTACGACCCGCCTGTTTGGTACCAATCATGTTTGGGTTGTTTCGATATCCCTGGTGCACCGTCATGGTCTTCAGGGTCTATTACCTCGTATTCAACTTTTCCTCTTTCAACATCCCCACCCCTCCTCAACAGCCCCCAATCTCGGAGTTTGTGGGTGGAACTTGCCGTCAGCGATGCAGGGCTTTTGACGCAATAATAAGGGGGCTCCTGAGCATTACGGATAAAGACGACAACAGAGCGGTGGACAGGGGTGACCGGGTTTTCGAGTACTATACGGCCTTTTTTCCCACCGTCAAGATTGCTGACCTTCCAGTAAAAGTTAGCCCGGCGCAAGATGACGACGACCTCGAAACGCGCTGCCATCTACACATGCTTCCACAGGAAACCCGGGGTGTGGCAGTGGTTGGCAGAGCTATCCCAACACCTCGTGGCGAGCTTCGGAGAATCCCATCTGGAAGAATGAAGCGCAGGACCTGGTTACCCAAAGCTTTCCTGCAGCAGAACTTCTACCACCTCTTCGTTTTGGATCGCCACAACATTTCCCACCCTTCGGGACGTATTTCTGGATTGTTTGCCACGCACCTGTTACCCGTGATGCCATAATTCCGGGATGCCACCAGCTGAGGGATACGACAAGAGCAGCAAAGCAAGCGCAAGGTATGGCCAGCAAGCACCGGCGGGTCCGATCCTTACCTGCCTAGGTAAGATAAGTATCGAAGAAGCGCAAGCGGCTTTTCAGCCGGGCAAGGGCTGGTTAGTGGGAGGGTCGCAGGGAGCCCGCCAACGGTACCCGAAAAGCGACCAGCCCCCTATCCGGTTTCAACTCTCACTGTCCAAGCCACACCAGCATCCATGAATGCTACGACCGTGCAGTACTTTTACAGGGTATGGAGTGCTTGGCCATCGCACTCCTGTACCTTTCAGCTTGGTTGTTTTGTGCAGTCACATCCACTCCGGCCTCTTTTCAGAAAATGTCACTTCCCCGAATCCGCCATGGCCTGCCTGCCATTGAAAACGTCCCTCACCCTCCAGGAGCAGCGTCACTCTGCAACCTTTCCCTCCCCAGCCCAACTACCCCGGTCATGTTGTGCTTTCTCAGCCCGACCTGTAATGGTCTTTCCGGTCGGAGGAGGCGGTGTCCAGGCGGCTAGTGACTTCTAGATGGCCTCTCCTACGCCCCATTCTAAGCCAAGTGTCGCCATTTGTTTGTCTGAGCGTGCATTGGTGTTCTGGGGCGTTGGAGCCACTCCGGAATGATGTTCGATTGCTTCTAGCCTAAGACCTCGCCAATCAGGAATGACATGTGACGTCTCCTCATGCCCTCGGCTTTTCAACCGTGCCACTGATTTGGATCTTATTGCACTCTGTCTCGAGCTCCCGAGTGGGCCACTTTATATATCTGCTGGCTGGCGAATCGTACATTCGATGTTTGTCACCCATGGATTCCGAAAGCAGCGAAGGAAGCACCAAGGTCGATGCTGCCAAATCCAAGCAGCAGCGAGTCCGCGATAACCAACGACGGAGCCGTGCTCGCCGCCGGGAATATCTTGCGGAGCTCGAGAACCAGTTACAACAGTGCCACAACACCTGTCGTGAAGCCGACTTGCAACGTACTGCTCTTGCCGAACTTCAAGCTGAGAATGCTCGTTTGCGGGATCTGCTGAAGAATGTTGGCATCAGTCCCGACAATGTGGGAATCTCTGAGGAAACAACGCTCCAACGGCCGGGCGGGCTTACGGCCGCTTCTTTTCGACAATTGAAGCCCAAACTTTTCGTCCCCGAGGTCACAAATCCTGCAACTGCTGTAAGCCAGACATCTGATGGTCGTGGTGCATGTTGTCCTACACCATCGCCCTCGTCCTGCTGCACACCACAACCTCCCGTGCTTACTGAAAACCTTGTAACCTACGACACTCAGTACAGTGATCAGCTGATGGCGCCACCGTTGGTTGCTGCGAGCACAATGTCCGCAATGAGGGCGGCTAACGGCTTCCCGAACTCTTTGCATCAGTGGTATCTCCCGCCGCATGAGACAAGGACACACCCACCCAGCGAGCCTTCGTTTGTATGCCACGTGTTTCTTGTACCTCCAAACGGACCTCTCTGGGCAGATGACAGCAACAGCATTTCTTGCTCGGTAGCCAAAGACATGATTACGCAGTACAACCCGACACCAGAAGAGATGGAACCCATCATAGCCAGGCTTTCGACGGCCTTCAGCCGACCCAGGTTTCGAGGAGATAGCTGTCGAGTCAACAGACAAGTCCTTTTTCAAATCCTCTACGAGATGAATTCAAACCAAGACCTTCCATTTGCCACTGGCCAGGTCATTGACGTGGAACAAAGCGGACTGTGACGACTTCAACGTCCAAGAAGTTTCCTCTGGATCGGAGCTTCTAAACTAGAGCTTATTTCGATGCCTAAACGTGGCTTGTAATGGTTCTTTTGCTGGTCATCAGCGGGCGTGGAGGAAATTCGGGTTCGGGGCGTTGCGGCAATTGGGAACCAAAACATGAGAACACGAAGACATACAAAGGCACCAGAAAATAGTGTACTCAGTGAGAACAATCATGTCTATGTAATAGACGGGTGTTTCGACCAGCGATGCGTGACCAAGGGTAGAGTACCAACCGCACAAAGTGTTTTGCCGCCTCGCCAGCAACCAACATTGTGGGACAACTGTCATCCTGGAAGTCTGTGACAAAGCTGGAGACAGACCGTGTCAGATTCTGTTGAATCAATGACGCTGGGTACGCGGCAAAGATGATAGTTATAGATTTCTTGTGGTAAAAGGGCTAAAGGTCAACTGTATGTCATCGGTGTGAGCCTCGACGACCTGGAGGCTACAGCATGGGAAGCGGTGCGGGAGGCAGGCATGTCGAAGCAAGCAACCATGCTGCAGACGCCCTACTGGGGTGTCGCTTTTAATCTTAAGTGATCTCTGATCGGTACGAGACTGGTAGCTTTTGGTGGCAAAGGGAAATAGGGGAAAGGAGATACTAGAGGACGACGAGGCGCCATGGCCCATGAGGCGCAGTGCTTGGCCAGACTTTGGAGACGAGGCCAATGGTCGAGTGGCCTCCCGCTCCTTTCCCAAGCGAGCCTCGTATTCGTGTTTGGCAGGCGTAAAGCGAGTCACGGCTCGGCGAGGCTTTGTAGGAGCTTGTCCACCAGTCTAGCTTTTCGCTTGTGTAGTCCCACTCCTTAAGCATCCGAGTGTTCGCTGGGGTGGATGGCATGACATGCCTCTGCCACCAAACTCATAATTGACACTCCTGACACTTCATGACCGGACCAGCCATAGCGACCGAGCGACCGAGTTAGTGGCTGGATTGACTGACGTTAAACGGTTGCCAGATGACGGTCAACCAAACCATACAAGCACCATCCGAACTCAACGCCCTCTCAGAAGCAGTCAAATCATAAGAAACCCCAATTAGGAAAACACAAGAGTCGATATTAGACACGTCGACATCAAAACATGTAACTGACCTAGCAATGTTTCCAGTATTCTTTGGGGACCAGAACAGCCTCCTTGGTCTGCGCCATCACCGACATGCAGCTGACATAAGTCTACTAGGTACCTAGATCGTATCGACCTTCGCATTCCATCGCTTTCGAATACGTCGAGCGTTGACCGTGAGTCCCTAACCCGCAAATCATGGCCATCTGAGTCCTCCCGTTGTAACCAAGAGCAGTCGCTTCATTGACTGGATCAAGGTGTAGGGTGTTTCGTGATCCATTTGCAGTGTTACGGGCCGTTCGAGGTGGAACTCGAGAATTGATTGAACTTGGCAGGACACACCATATCAGCTCGGACGAGGGACATGGTATAAGAAAGCATGACCTTCGCAGTCCCCCGGTCTTCTTTGCGGAAGCCAGTCCCTACAGACATTTTTCCATCTGGAAGCCACAAGGGCCTTAACTTGGACAAACTCTCTGTCGGTCAACTCTTCACGAGTTTATTGCCAGTCATCAGCCCATATTTCCCTTCTCCCCCTCCGACCGATTCAAGATGCCTCGAGTGCTGGTTTTCGGAGCAACAGGATATCTCGGCCAGGCCGTCACCCAAGCCATGGTCCGCAGCGGCTTGCACACCGTCTACGGACTCTGCCGATCTGCCCACAAGGCCCAGGCTCTGGCGGCGTGCGAGGTAACCCCTGTGGTATGTGAGGACCCGGCGAACACCCCGGGCCCTTACCTGGATGCGATTCGCCAATTCCGGATCAACGTCGTGGTGGACTGCACCGCCGCGTACGGCGACAGCGCCAGGTTCCTTGCCGACGTCAAGGCCGTCGGGCAGGAGCAACTGGACGCCTTCAGCGCAAAAGAAGGAGGAGGAGGAGCAGGGGTGGGGCCACCTCCAAGGATGGGCTTTGTCTATATCTCCGGCGCCTGGGTCCACGGCGAGTCAGACGGTGCTGTCTCAGACCTGGATCCCGTCGGCACGGCGTCGGGCCCTACGCAGCCGCTCGCTCTTGTGGCGTGGCGACCCGAGCTGGAGCGCCAGGTCATGGCGGCCCGCGACGTGCTCGACGTGATGATATTCCGGCCCGCGCAGATGCACGGCCGCGCCTCCTCGGGCTGGAGTGCGCTGTGGGGCCCCATCGCCCGGGCCGTGGCGGACGGCAAGAGCCACGTGCAAATCCCCGTGGCGCCCACGTCGCAGTCTCCCGTGATCCACGTCGATGATGTCGCGTCGGCCGTCTGCCTCGGCGTCGGCAAGATCTCCCTGCTTGGGGGAGGTCCTTCCGTGTACCCTGTCTTCGACTTGGTCTCGACGACCGAGAACATCCGCGACATCCTCGCCGCATTTGCACGGGCAGTAAGCAAGGCCAAGGGCGGGCGACTCGACCTCGACTCGTCGGGCCTGGCGACAACGCTTTCCTCCAGGCCTTGGGTGCGACCATTCATTGTGACAGCGCCAGGGCACGAGAATTGCTTGGTTGGGAGCCAAAGAGGAACGGCCTCGTTACGGCGATGGACATTTACGCGAAAGCGTGGGAAGCGGGTCAAGTGTGAGAGAAATGTGCAAGAGACCATCGCATGGCTAGGGTAAACAGGGAGACAGGCTGGGCATGATGTATTCTGCCTATGTCGGTGCTGCGTATAACGCCAAAAGCCGCGCCCGCAAGCTGCATTGATCCGTGGATCGTAGTTGTTGCGGTAGGCTCCCTAGGGCCGCTCCACTGCAGGCTGCTGCAGAGGGACGCCAGCACACGTATTAAATTTGACTATAATTTCGCGAGAAGGCTACTTCCCGTTTTTAGTCCCGCCGGCTGGCTGATGGCGTGGCTTGATGGCGGGCTCAGCTGGTCTGTATGCACATCCCGTGTGCCCTCAGTGATGATCCATTGCTTGACACACTCGACAAACCGGTCAATCTGCTCGACTGTATTCCCTGCATGCAGGCAGACCCTTACCCGCTCTGTGCCCTTGGGAACGGTTGGTGCAACGACCGGGCGCACGATGAACCCCGCCGACTGACAGTACGAGGCCAATGACCGAGGATATGGGCTCAAGATTGCAAAAATGGGCGACTCTGGGCACGTGGTTGGGAGAGACACCAAAGTCTTCGATACCGGGCCACTTTCGGCGACGACAGGTGCCAAGCTTTGCAGTCCTGTGTAGAGGTGATCGATCAGATGATAGAGGTTTGCAGCAAGCTGGCAAGGGATGATGTTAGCCGCGACATAGGTTGCAGAGTCAAAAAGCTTACCAGATTCGCTTTCCCCTCTTTGAGCCAATCATATGCCGTCTTGATCGCGAGAAGGGAAGGATAGGACATAAAGGTTGTGTAGATGAGCGGTCGGGCATAGTTGATGAGGAAGAGACGGATCACAGGAGAGCACAGAATGATTGCTTCCAGTCTCGTCAGCCAACAGGTGTGCATTGGTACTGAATGCTGGGTGGGGGGCCACTCACCGCCGTTGCATGCAAGAGCTTTGCCGAAAGTATGGAGGCGGATGGAAACACGCTTTTCCAGTCCAAGTTCACAGACTCTGCCGGAGCCATTCGGTCCATAGACGCCAGTGGCATGGGCCTCATCCACCACTAGATGCGCGTTGTTGTGAGGCAACATAGCTTCCATCAGATCGACAATCTCCGTCAGCGGGGCGAGATCGCCTTCCATGCTGTAAACCGTCTCCACGGCGACAAAAATGGTCTGGCTGGGACTCGAGGAGGAGAATTGCTGCAGGATCCGACTCAGGTCTTCGACGTCGTTGTGTTTGAAGGAGATTTGTTGCTTGGCCCTACACTGTCTCATGCCATCGTGGACACTGGCATGGATGAGTTCGTCATAGATGATGACATCCCCCGGTCGAGGGAGAAAGGTGAAGATGCTAACATTGGCATCGAAGCCCGAGTTGGTCAGGAGGCCAGCCTCGGCGCCGTGGAAAGCAGCAAGGTCTCGTTCGAGGCTCTCGGCGAATTCAGAGTTGCCGTCCAGGAGCCTCGAGCCCGTTGATCCAATGGGCGTGTGGCTTCCATTCAGCACCGCCAGGTAATCATCCTGGAACTCCTTGTTTGTGGACAAGGACAAGAAATCGTTGGATGAGAAGTCGACAGACCCTGGAGGACTCGACTTGAGGTTTCGCAGCTTCGACTGCGATCGACGTTTCTCCAGGAGAGCAGCAAGGCGCTGTTCCAATGGGGATGATGGCATGGCTAGTGACTGACTGACTGGACAGGAATCGTGAGTCTCCTGATACTCTCAAGTCCAACTCCCCCAGAAAGATAGCCTGCCGAGTCCGTCTTTGTAGTCGGGGGTCAAGATCAATGATTGATGGATGATGCTAGGAGAAATGTTGGGTCAACAACTCGAGGCTGACGACCCGGCGTTCGACGAAATTCAATCGAAAAAGGAAGTTGACGCGGCGCAAGAGCCTTTCGGTGTCCAATCGGAGGGTCGGAATTTCCCGGGAAGTAAAAAAGCGGGCCGTGGCTTGGCAGGAGCAAATCCCACCGCGCAGCCTCGGTCAGCGACTCATCGCAAATCTGGTCCCGGAGATTGCTCGCTCTCTATTTCCCCTTCTCTTCGACGACGGCGGGATGTTGTGGCGCGACCTGAAGGCATGGCAGGTCTTTGGAGCCAATACCAACGTTGGCAAGACCATCGTCTCGACGCTGTTGTGTCGGGCTCTCCAGACGCCTGACCAACGGGTGCTGTATTTGAAACCCGTCTCGACTGGACCCCGGGACGAGGAAGATGTAGGACACATCGACACCTTTGTGCCCGGGACGGTCTCGAAGAACATCTCGCAGTTCTCACGGCCGTTAAGCCCGCATCTGGCTGCTCAATTGGACAAAGACCCATCAATCCCAAGGTCAGACGCCTCGATATTGTCCAGAGTCAAAGCTATTCTGGGGAAGCATGTCGAGGCCGGAGGGCGGTATGCTTTCGTCGAGACTGCCGGGGGCGTCCTCTCCCCCGGTCCTTCTGGCACGGTCCAAGCCGACCTGTACAGACCACTGAGACTCCCCACGATTCTTGTGGGAGACAGCAAGCTCGGGGGGATCGCGACCACCATCTCGGCGTTTGAATCTTTGCATGTTCGGGGCTTCGACGTCGACTCGATCGTGCTGTTCGACGACCCGGAGTGGGGGAACTTCGAGTACCTCGACCGGTATTTCCGGAACCACGGCATCTCGACGTTTGCGCTGCCCAAACCACCGGAGAAGCAGCAAGACGGCGAACAAGACAAGCGCGCCCTCTCGAGCTACTACAGCGGTTGGTCTAAAACGGGCGCCGCCCGAAACCTGCTTGACTTGCTCAATCAAAAGCACTTCTCACGCATCTCCAAGCTGACGTCGATGCCCTCCCAGGCGGACGCGGTGATATGGCATCCCTTCCGCCAGCACGGTATCCCCCACAACATCATTGCAATCGATTCAGCATACAATGACCATTTCCAAACCTACAACCAAGAAGCCGATCCGGCGCTCAAGGAGTCGTCCAAGACCACTTCGACTATGGGCCTTACTCCGCTCGCGGCACAGCCAACCCCGAAACCCCTCCTCACACCTCTCTTCGATGCATCTGCGTCGTGGTGGACACAGGGTCTCGGCCACGGCAACCCGAACGTCGCACTGACGGCAGCCCACGCGGCCGGTCGCTATGGGCATGTCATGTTTGCGCACGCCGTCCACGAACCCGCGCTCGACATATCCTACAACCTCCTGTCGACCCTGCAGAATCCGCGGCTGAGTCGAGTCTTCTTCACCGACAATGGCAGCACGGGCATGGAGGTTGCCGTGAAAATGGCACTGCGAGCCTCGAGCCAGCGATACGGGTGGACCAAGGACGACGACGACGACGGTGGCAAGACACCTGTGGCCATTTTGGGCCTGAAGGGGAGTTACCACGGCGACACCATCGGCGTCATGAACTGCTCCGAGCCCAGTGTGTTCAACGAGAAGGTGGACTGGCATCAGCCATGGGGTCACTGGTTCGATCCGCCGTCGGTCCTGATGCGGAAGGGCGTCTGGGAACTCACCATGCCGGAAGAGATGTATGCCACGAATCAGACACAACAGTTCAAATCCCTCCACGCCCTCTTTGACTTTGATGCTCGGACAGAGGACGCGAGGCGATACGAATCCCACATTACCGCGACACTTGAACGCCTCGTCCGCGATCAAGGCAGGCGGTTTGGCGCTCTGATCCTCGAGCCCATCATCATGGGCGCGGGAGGCATGATCTTCGTCGACCCGCTCTTCCAAAGGACGCTCATCAAAACGATTCGAGCCAATCCTCACCTGATTGCGCCGAAGCAATTCTCCGAGCACGACGCAGCAGATGGCCAAGAAGGTGGTAGTAGTGTGGAGTGGTCCGGCCTTCCCATCATCGCGGACGAAGTCTTCACGGGCCTCTACCGCCTCGGCCGGTCCAGTTCGTCGTCTTTCCTATCTTCTCCATCCGACTTCGCCTCGACGACCGCTACCTCTACCTCTGAATCTCCCCAGCCGGCTCTGCCGCCCTCCATCGCGCCCGACATCTCCGCGCACGCCAAACTCCTCACCGCAGGTCTGTTACCTCTGGCCCTCACCACGGCGAGCGAGTCCATCTTCAGGACGTTCCTCTCCGACTCCAAAACTGACGCCCTCCTACATGGCCATTCCTACACGGCGCACCCTATCGGGTGCATGGTCGCCAACAAGGCCTTGGACGAGTACAGACGGATGGATTCTAGCAAAGAAGGGGAGGGAAGTTGGAGCCGGTTCAAGCGAGCCTGGTCGGAAGAGACATCTCTGCTTGGAGAGGATGCCGTCCCTCAGAAACAGACCAACCCCGACATCTACTCCTTCTTCCCTCCTTCTCTCCTCCAAGAACTCTCTCACCATCCCCGCTTGACCGGGTGTTTCGCACTGGGCACCGTCCTCGTCCTAAAAGTGGCCGCCCCTCGAGGTTCAACCGGGGGTTACACTTCGACCGCCTCTGCAGAGCTACAGTCGCGTCTTTTGACGTTATTGGACGAGGATGGCTGTGGGATCCATTCGCGCGTCTTGGGCGATATGATTTACTTCATGACCAGTTTGACTACGACGGCGGAGCAAGTTGATCGACTGGGAAGGACGCTGTTGAGGGCTTTGAATATGGAGCCCTAAGAGATGCTCCATTCCAAGCAACCATAACTGATGGTGGTCGCGAAAAAGGACAGTACGAGGGTGTAAGGAAGTGAAGTCAATGCTACCGTTTCTCGAAAAGAAATGCTCGATGAGTACTGATAGGTCGCTCTTGCAGCCAATCTAGCTTCGCTCGAAAGATACTGTTTTTGAGAAACCCGTCCTCTGGAGGGTATCTGCACAACACCGATCCCCTTGTGGAGGTCGTGACCTCTCTTCCAGTCACAGATCCGCTCTTACGCGGGCTGAATAGATTTTCATAGACATAGACGGCACCGCCATTTCTTGATCACAATCTCACAGGCTCGAAGCTTGGCTGGCTGTTCAAGGTAGTCTTGAAGTGTTTCAGTCCATAATTCCCTGGCCGGCCCATTTGACGTGTTTGGCTCCTTGGTCCTCTCTCTCTTTTCCCTTTGCCGGCTGAGCATCAGTCTTGGTCTCGATAGGCATCTGGTTGTCACAGTCCGAGATGAGGCCATTCTCTCCCACAACCCTTCTTCGCACTTGATGGGGACGAGGCGCATAGATGCTATAGAGTTCAGCAAGCCCATTTCTGTAGAAGAACCAAACAGAAAGTCCACCGTTGTCGGACTGGACCGCAATGTCATCGACCACCTGATCAGTAATACGAGCAATGACACAACCACCAAATTGCTGTGGCACATGAGCAGAGCTGGCGTCGCTTTCTGGGGCTCCTCGGGCTGTCACAGCACTAGGCGAGCCACTTCCATCGCGATTCATCAGAGAGTCCATGATCAGATCACTTTGCCCAACCACGCCAGAATTCTCGTCCCAGATGTCGGTCGAGCTTCTCTGGTCTTGCAGTTGCCCGAAAACATCAGAGGGAATATTGAAGAGCACGACCTCATCATTATCGTAGACCACGACGAGCCTCAATCCCCATTCAAGCGCTTTGCCAACTGCGTAGCGGCGTGGGGCAGGCATTCGGTCGCTCTGTCCGGGAGGAATGAACATGATCTTTCGAATAAGTTTGGTTGGACCTCCCAGCGGTGCATCGCTACCCAAGCAGAGAAGCCCACTGTCTGGATCCGTGAAAACGAGGTGAAAGCCGTCGCTCACTGGGATCGCATGGAAGTGATCACAATCAACAGTCCGCAGAACCCCTTGGCCTTCATCGGCTCCTTGGGGGCTGACAGAACCGGATAACTCCCCTGAACCACCGGCGGGCGTGGGGAATGGCATGTTCCCAAAGAAAAGTCTAGTCAAGCTTTGGCGTCGACCAAGGGTTGCTGGGGTAGGGAAGAATTTCGACTTGGCCGGTGTACTGTCGCTTCTCAGCAGCTGAGTGACAACTGGTCCTGCGGCACTCGATATCAATCTGAGCTTCCTCCTCGAGTCCACCCCACGTCGCTGAGGCAGGAAATACAGGTAGTCGCTCGGCGCGGAAAGAGGAAACCAGCGGTTGAGATGGTCCCCGGTAAGAGCGTCGACCCAGTGAAGTTCGATGCCCATCCGACATCCAAATGCAACGCACTTTCGGTTGGGACAAATCGCCACGCTCCTTGGCTGATCATCCATGCTTCCAAGATCAGTGTAAATGGCCGTCGCCCTGGTCTCAATCGGGATTCCCAAACGATCTTGAACTTGGTCAGAACCATCCGTTTCACACAACACCTCAATCTCTTCCGGGCTCTCCGAGCTGGGCATCTGCTCGTCCTACGAGAATCGGGGGCTTGGTAGAGCACCAGGAGGGGACGTGTGATCATCCAACGCCGTTAACGCAAGATTCATATCAGACACTCCTCCAGCATGCGTTTCAGGTGAATTAATGGGAAGGTTGACACTGGCCAGCCTTGAAGACTGGTAGATGGCTGAACTGTGAATATCTTTCTGCACTCTCAAGCTCATCGTCTCGCCGGAAGGGTTGCGATACCTTGTCTGCATATGGCTGCCGTGTAGATCCCACAGCATGCCGATGCGGCCTGCCAGGAGGGCGGCAATCGAGTATCGTTCCGAACTAGTATCCATGCTGACCTTCAACACCTCAATTCCCGTGGCTAGCCTTACCACAGGGGCAAGCGACTGCTCTGAATCGCACAAGCTGTAGACAGATATGTCGCCTCCAGAGACCACAAGGACAAATCTGCCACATGCTGACACTGTGAACCTGGGCTTGGTGGGTACAGCGCGGGAGGTGATGATCTTCGAGAAGTCGACTTCCTCAATGATTGGAAGTCTAGGAGAGCCATCGGGCAGGAGACAGCCTCGCCAGTCGGGCGACAGTCGACTTTCTGTAGCCAATCTTTTGGAACACAGCCACTCTTTGTCAATGAAATTTTCACCGTCGGTCTGCATTGGGCCAAGACTGCTGTCCCAGCTTCGCCTCTGTGCAGCGATGTGCCCACGCGCCCGCTCAAGATCCGTGGCCAACGCAGCCTGGCATCCACTTGCTCTGAGCATAGAAACCAGGACCTTGCGATCCAAGCTGGCTAAGAACCAGGCTTTACACGTGTGGCGGGCCGAGTCAAAGTCACAGGGCGCCAAGTAGGAGAAAATTTCTCTCAGGATCTCTCTCGGAAGTAGGTACGCTCCAGGAAATCTGGGTTGAGGCAAATTCGCACGCCATTGGCGGCAGACTAGTCGCATAGCCTTGTAATCATCAAACGCCACATAGCGGAGCACAGTGTCGACAACCCGTTGGGGATAGAAGAGGTCCAGATTTGCTCCCGCATGGCTGGCTCGTCTAGACATCCCAGATAGAGACGGCTGACGGGTAAGAGCGGTTGAAAATGAGTCGGTTTCACTGTCTGCAGGATCTTCGTCGTCACTGTACCTGTTGGTGAATTTGTGCAGTCTTGCCAGCGTGTCTCGATGACCAGCAAAAGCATTGGGCCGGAAGTAGGCTGTGGCTTCGGAAGAGGCGGAAGTCTTTCTGGACGACGCTTCTTCAGGAGTGAACGGATTGACGAAAGTAGCAGGCTCTCTTTCTCTCCAATGTAAATGGTCGTCAGATAAGAAATGAACGACTGATGGCCGTGGTGCTTGTGCCTTGGGATCAACTACACTGGAGTTTCGACTGGATGCGGTGGGAGTAGGATCATCGTCCATATCACACGCACCGTCCATCGTGTTTAGCATGCTGGGCTTATCTCGGTCAGGTCCATGACCAGCGGGCTCTCGTTCTTCCCCAGGTGAAGCTGTAGCGATTGGCGAAACATCAAGCCCCGGAGTGGCGGGGATTGTTAAAGGGCGGTGGCCGGAGGACGGCTTTGTGGGAGCGACGGGAAGAGAATTTCCAGGGTGATGCTGCCTTAGGTGTGATTCTCGGACACGGTCTGCATGATCGTTGATCAACCCGCAACGGGCGAGGGAGTGATCGAGAGGGTTTTCAGCGACGACCAAGGTTTGCCTAGAAACAACGGTGACCTGTTCTCGATCCTGGCGTTTGTTTTGGTGGCAGCCTTCTTCTGAGATCCATCGACGCTTTAAGCTAGGGTGAGGCGCAGTGGACAAACTAGTGCCACGCAATCCAAAGCCTGGGTGCTGTATTGAACAATCTGCAAGATGTATCATCCCTGGAAATGCTCTTTCCTGGCATCGACTCGTCGTCTCTGTTCGATATCCCGTTCTGAAGTCTTTGGCAAAGGGCGAGGATCGGAGATCGGGCCAGAAGTGATGGCTGGCAGGGTAGAGCATCCTGAGTTCGCGGTCGTGTACAGATGCAATACCTCGAGAGACGAAGATCTCAAAAGCCAGGGCGGCGACAGCTATATCGGTCACAAGTAGTGATAATGAGAATGTAACAGGGTATATGAAGGGAATGAGAGCGTTAATGTAAAGATAGGTACAGGAACAGGAAGCAAAAGGTTTGGGCTGTACCTCTTAAGAGGGGTGAAATTTACCAGAGATGAGGTGCTAATTTGCACAGCAAGCGAATTGCACCTACCGGACGACTGGCTGACGTGGCCCAAGCGACAAGATTGAACTTGCCGCCACCTGAGCAGCCGTGGAAACGACTGTCAGTTGCGCCTCCACAACATCAAGGAGAAAGAGCTCCAAACCAAGTCAGACGTCGTGACGAGAAGGAGCAGTCTCGGGACCTGCCAGCCCGGCCGGTATTTCGTGTGATGGGCTATTTGGTTGACACATTATATTAGAGCCAGGGGTATGAAGACGATATGGCTGACAACTGCGTACATGGGTATCTCGGAGGAAGACGACAAAATTCAATCACACCGCTTGCTATGCTCCAACGCAGGGTCCGAAACGAATACGCTTTTCCTACTCCCAGTATCTCAGTCGTTCTGAGGGCGTCCATGTCCGGGCTTCCTTATCCACAGAGTCTCTAGAGGCTGCACAAGGTTCGGGTTGATGTAGCGAAGACCGGATTCTGGGTCCGTATCGACAGTTCGCCCATACTCGGTATCTCTGTCCCAAGCTGGCTCGGGAGGTGTGGGCAGCTGAGGCGTACCCGGACGGTCGATGCTTCGAAGCGCGATGAATCGCATCAGAGGAACGTATGTTCGTTGGAAATATACAGTGAACCAAATAGTACCGGCCAACAAAGGGGCCAGGAATAACGAGGCTGTCAGAGCGCCCCGAAGCGCCAGAATACCCGTCATCGCAACTTGGAAGAGAATTAATCCGGTAATGACTCGGTTGCAGATCATTGGCCAGGCTCGGCCGGTGGAATGTTGGCGGTGTTCCATGGCGTAGAGCAGCTGATATTTGTAGATGAAGCCGCCAATCAGGAAGTACACCAATCCGAACAAAGTGATCATCCATGAGGCAGGAAGGACGCTGTACACAATACAAATGATGAATATAAGCATGGTTTGCGGCAAGTAGAAGCCGTAACTGAAGATCGGCGGCTGAGACAACTCTGCATAATCCCGGGGTGTTTTGGCGCTGATGAGGTAGAACGGGTACAACGCGACCGAGCCGAGTTCGAGTAACCTGAAAGGCAGAAGACCCAGACCTTGGAGAACGATCAGATTGACATAAAAGGGCGAAAGCTGTTCAAGAGCTTTGGCGACCGCATAAGCGATTCCTGCGGTGTCTCGCAGGATGTCTCGCAGATCCTGCCAGAAGTCGTAGAATGTAGTGGCGGAACCCCAGATTGTAAAGACGATGAAGAGGTTGAAGAAGATAAAGAAGAAGTTTTTGGATATCACCGACATCTCAACATCGCCTTGGGAGGTCATGCCCTGCTGATTGGCGAGCCAATCGTACAGGTAGGGCACAGCTAATGCCAACACGGAGAACAGCAAGGTTGGCAGACCCGTCTGAACCAGCGAGCGGATGATCTCGTGATCCTCGAGGGCTGCTGCAAGGCCGGGTAGTACTTTGTCAATGACTTCGATACTGAGGAGACCTGCCAGAGGAGCAACAAGGGCAGCCCATAGAATGGTCAGGAAGCCGATAAAGACCATTATGCTCCAAGACCGAACCATGCGGTGATTCCTGGAAAGGTACGTGTTCTTCCACACCACGTCGGCCGGTGGCGGCGCTAAGCTTGCAAGGAGTTGTCCGGGCTTTGGGTCGAGAATTGCCTGTACGGCCATTTGGCATGCAGCAGTCGATTCCATCGTGACAAAAGCTAAAGGCGTCGGTTTGAATTCGGAGTTTCTCAGGGCGGTTATTTTCTCGTCCATGACCCGCAGCTTCTCCTCATAATAGTCGATTGCGTCAATCTTCTTGCTGTAGAGTTTAAATGGCCCGTAACGAAGGCTGACCGTTGGCCGTTTCGTGCCCATGGGCGTAGCGTGAGCTTGTTCCATCTCCGAGCGTGAAAGCAGAGCTCCGCTCTCTTCATCCTCATCAAGGAGATCACGTTCTACGTGAGATCGGCGAGAATGGCGCAGCGAATGGCTGTGGCCCAGATAGGTTGCCCATGATTGTTCGAGTTTGCGCAAGCACGTCATGCGGCTCGACATGAGTTCGTCCAATCTGCGCCAATTTCGACACAGCATGACACTATCCACTTTCCCAATCTGCAGATCCTCAATGAAGTTCTTGATTGCCTCCTCCGACCTCATTTCCTTGGGAATGCCGGACAAGCGCAGAGTTCTGTCGGTAATGGTGGACTGAGTCCCGAGATATGCTTGTCTGATCCGAATGATAGTCGAGGTCTCAACAATCAAGAGGGATATGGCCACACCAGTGAAAAAGTAGGCGAACACGACATACATCCATAGATAGCTGTCGTCCTTCTCCATCTTGGGCTTCTTGGGTCTCTTCTCATCGTCGGCAAACGCAAACGTCGGCTCGAGGAATGGCGCCGTGCCATTGATGGGCGGGTAAGGTAGTTCGCCGGTGTACTTGTAATTGACGGGCAGGATGATGGTGAGCGAGAAGAACAGGGTGATGGAGAGAAACTTGATGGCATATCGGAAGAAGGATAGAAAAGCGTAGGCGTCGAGACCGGCCGAAGCCAGAACCTCTGCATCCGAGATCCTCAGCAGCACTGGGATCCATCCGAATAGTGACTTGGGTAGGTCAGGTAAACGCGAGGCTGCGCCGGAGTGCTTCTTGCGCGCATGATATAGGCTCGTCCACTTGGGCCGGAGAACCTGTCCATAGTCAGTATCCAGGAACAGTGCCGTAGAAGTCAGGAAGACATACGCAGAAAGAAAGGAACGCACTCAGTCCGAAGACGACCGAGATGATGACTTGGGTGTTGAAGTCGCGCTGGTTGGTGCTCTTGAACTGGTCATTCCAAGAGGGATTTTTGGCTTGACTCATCGACATCACGCCATGCAGCAGTCGGTGCGGCAAGGACGAGAGAAAACTGTCTGTCTGGAATTCCAACCTGCGCCGTCGTTGCGAGATTCCAAGAAGTCGACGAGTGACGAACTTCATCTGCGCCGGCAGATCACGTGGCCTTCGCGGCTGCTGCCGCTTCGAACCAGGATATGAAGATCCAGAATCAGCCAATCATAGAGGACGTAATGAACCCCGGGAAAATGTAGCTTCAAGCTTCGACTTTGGACATCCTCTTCTCCTCTACGACCTGTGCCGAGTCACTCTTTTTCTCTCCACCCTCCACCCTCCACGACTCGCCTTCTCCTCTACGTCTTCGCACGGCTAGTCCACCATCTGTCGAGAGCGTAAGGCTTTTGGACACGATGTTGGCAACGTCGGCCGTCCGCGGTGCCCCATTGAGGGTTGCTGCTCGAACGATTGTCCGCAAGACCACAACTGTCAGTCCACCATTCCTTGCATATCTTGCAGCAGCGCGTGGATGTGCTTCGATGAGATCTATGGCTGACGGTGTATTTTAGCGTGCCGCATCTTCGACTACCTCCGAGGCCGCCACATCTCCCTTTTACCTAACACTGGGCGCTTCTGCTGCGACGGCAGCCACAGTAGGCTCAATCGCCTGGTACTATCATCTGTTCGGTCAAGATGTCTATGCCATGACTCCCGCAGAAGAGGGGTAAGGTCCAAGCAATCGATGGAGAGCTACAGTCGACTGACAGGAGGCTCAAGTTTACACCCGACCCAGTACCCGTGGGAGCACGTGAAATGGACAAAAACATTCGACCACGCTGCGTAAGAGCTATCAAAACAACAGTGACGTGCACGCCGAGTTGACATTTGACAGTCTTCGGAGAGGATTCCAAGTTTACCGTGAAGTCTGCGCCGCCTGCCACTCTCTGAAGCGAATCCCATATCGGTCACTTGTCGGCACACTGATGACCGTCGACGAAGCCAAGGCCCTGGCTGAAGAAAATGAATACGACACTGAGCCAAATGATGAGGGAGAGATCGAGAAGCGACCCGGCAAGCTGTCCGACTACATCCCGTCTCCGTACAAGAATGACGAAGCTGCCCGTGCCGCCAACAATGGTGCCCTTCCTCCGGATCTATCGCTCATGGTGAAAGCCCGTCACGGCGGCTGCAACTATATCTTCAGTCTTCTCACCGGCTACCCGGAGGAACCCCCGGCAGGTGCGAGCGTCCAGTCTGGTTTGAACTTCAACCCGTATTTCCCGGGTACTGGTATCGCAATGGCTCGTGTGCTTTACGACGGATTGGTTGAATACGAAGACGGCACACCCGCCACCAGCTCGCAAATGGCCAAGGACGTGGTTGAATTCTTGAACTGGACCGCGGAACCAGAAATGGACGAGCGCAAGAAGATGGGTTTCAAGGTCCTGATCATTGGCACTGCCCTACTGGCCCTGAGTGGTTGGGTTAAGCGATACAAGTGGGCACCTATCAAGACGAGGAAGATTGTTTACAATCCACCTGGCCAGAAACCCGGTTTTAGAATGTAAGAGGCGAAAGAAGGGGTAAATCAGGGGTGGCGGAAGAAGTGGCACGGTTTTTGTCGTCTGGGAAAAAGGCCGATGGCCACCACAGGCGGATTGGTGGGCAAGGCAAGGCTATGGTTGCTTGTAACAATCCAGAATCATACAACATTCACAGAATTGAAAAAAAAAACCTGCACATATTTCATTGAAATCCAATATTTACCATGACCTTTTTGATCGTTGGGTATCACTCCAGTCTTCATCACGTCTAACCTGTACGCCCAGCCATTGCATTTACCATACCAAATCCAGCACCGTGTTCAAACTCACGACGGACTCAATGCTTCCACAGCTTGACAAGCTTATCCTTCCCACCGCTGGCCACACAGGCGCCATCCACCGACCAATCCAAAGCAAACACTTCGTCCTTGTGTCCCGGCAGGTCCATCTTCAACTTTCCCGTCTTCACATCCCACACTTTCACGGTAGTGTCTTTGCTCGAACTTGCCAACAACCGACTGTCACTCGACCACGCACACATGTACACAGATCCCACGTGACCCCGCAAGGTGCAGATGAACTTGCCATCTCGACTGTTCCACAGTTTGACGCTGTTGTCGAAGCTCGCTGACGCAATGTAGTGGCCGTCGGGGGAAAAGGACACGTGGAGGACTTGCTTTTGGTGGCCCAATAAGCGCGCAATGGGCTTGGGAGTGGCTTTTGAATCCGGGTCAAAGGAAGACGGTTCCCACAGGAAGATGGTGTTGTCGTCAGATGCCGAGATGAGTCTTTCCACCAGCTTCCCTTCCTGACGGGCCGCTTCTTCGAATCGCTTCTTCGCCTTGGCAACTTTTTCTTCCGTTGACGATGGGGGCTTACCCGTGTGGTCGTGGTAAGATGTTCGGAGGGCGAAGTCGGTGGAGAGAGAGAGGTGGTTGACCCAGTGGGTGTGCGAGGATAATGTGTGTAAACAATTCCACGTCCGCGAGTTCCATACTTTGATCGTTTTGTCCTGAGAGGCGGTGAAGACTCGATGAAGCCCGCCCCATCGCACACAAGTCACCGATCCCTTGTGCCCGGAAAGGGTCTGCTCGATGCGGCGTAGCGGTATGTCCCAGATTCTGACTGTGCCATCCTTCGAGGCCGATGCCAATCGAGGTTTACCCGGTGCCTGGTTGTGGTATGGTTCCCATGACAGGCTTGTGATCCATTTCGTGTGTGCCTTCATTGGCCCGCCCAGAGGTTCTCCTGTCTTTGGATCCCACAGTCGCACGGTGTTGTCCATGCTTCCAGTAGCAAGGATTTTGCCGTCGGGAGACCATGAAACCGCAAGCACCCAGCTCGTGTGTCCCTTCAAAGTGTGTAATGGGGTCCCCGTATCGCAGTCCCATATTCGAGCAGTATTGTCCCCACTACCGGTGGCCATTCTGGAAGATGTCTCCGGCGAGAATGCAGTCGCGAGGATGGCTTCACCGTGCCCTGCTATTGACGCGGAACATCTTGAAACAGCGCGGACGCGGAATACAGCCTGAGGAGTGAACTGGAGGATGATATTGTCTTCGGTAGTCTTGAAGCCGGGCTTGAGGACGGAGTTGTACAAGTCAGTCTGCACATCGACAATGGCATTCGCAACTTCTTGCGTTGTCGAGAGTCGATCGTTCTGGAAGAAGAAGCGGTAGGGCAGTCGTTCGGCGGGATCCTAGGAAAAAGAAGTTCAGCATGCTGAGCGACGTTCGCCGGTTCACACAACTTTCATACATTGCCTTGTATGGTATTCAACAGCGTCTCGAGGTTTTTGACAGTGGCATCTTTCACAGGGACCGCGACCACAGGTCCCGTTGACTTTCCCGTGCTCTGGTCGACAAATTGCACTCTCACACTGCCCAAGTTGTCGGGGATTTTCGATTCCTCAAGTGCCCTCTCTGCTCTCTCCTCTGCAGCGATCTTTTGCCGTTTACTGGGAGGCGGCGCAAGGGTGGCCATTCTGGCTCTGTGCTTGAAGACGACCCTTGATTCGTCAGGCTGGCTCGAAGGTGCGTGCTCAAAAAATTGTTGTAGATGCAGAAATGGGCTTCAGCCTCGTGAGGGGAAATGCGCGGCAAACTTTCCTCTTCCATCAACTCCGTTACCCCCGACTTCAGCCTTGCTCGCCTTGTGCCTCACAAACTTCGTCTCTCTTCGGACACCGGGTGTTGCAAACCTGCGAACATGGCTTCTCGGCCACAGTCATCCTCTGCTGCCAGCAGTAATCTTCCGGCTACAAGACTAACAACGGCTACTACTTCTAGGCCACAGACGGGCAGCAGGTCTCGTCCCAGAACCGCGGCGACCTCTACCAGCTACAGTGACAATGAAATCATCTGTGCAATCAGCGAGTCGCGAGGCGTATCTCCTACCGTTGGCCTCTCCTTTGTCAATGTTTCCACTTCTGAAGCTGTCCTCTGCCAATTTACTGACACTCAAACCTATGCGCGTACATGCCACAAGATCAAAGTCTTTGCACCTTCGGAGATCATCTTCATAAAGACTGCCGAAGATTCGAAACTCATTTCGATCGTTGCTGAGAACCTCGAAGTAGAGAAGGTTGGTATCGCCATGACCGGAATCGAGCGTAAATACTGGTCTGAAACTAGTGGCCATGATTATGTCCATCAACTCGCGTTCCCCGATGACTTGGAATCGTTGAAGCTGTCTGTCGCCGGGAACTACTTTGCAACATGCTGTTTTTCGGCAGTAGGTTGGAAGTAGATGCCATCTTTTCTGCGCTTCCCTAACAGAAGCAGGCCTTGAAGTATATCGATCTGGCGATGAAGTTGACGTTCGCTCCGCAAACGCTTCGGATCAAGTTTGAACCCTCGGAAGGCTCGACCATGATTGATCTCTCCACTATGGCTTCGCTTGAACTGATCCAGAATCTCCAAAACGACAAATCTCGAGATTGTCTTTTTGGGTTGTTGAACCAGACACTGACACCAATGGGCGCTCGATTTCTCCGAAGCAATGTCCTGCAGCCATCAACGGATGCGGAAAAGATCAGAAAGAGACAGCAAGCTCTCAGCGAACTCACATCCAAAGAGGATATGTTCTTTGCTGTTCGATCTGGTACTAGGTCCTGTTCGTGAGAAGAACTTGCTAACAGGTACAGCCTTGAAATCCTTCATTGATGCCGATCGTGTACTTGCCGCGGTTCGTGATTGAAATATCCGATTTGTCCTATGCTAAGTCACACAGCTTGTCATCATTTCAACAAGGCAAGATTTCCATTTCATGGAACAATCCATCAACAATGTTCTCATGCTCAAGACTCTTGTGGACGATGTCAAACCGGTCTGTCAGGCTCTCGCCGGCGCAAGCAGCGAAGAGCTGCAGACTATACGCCAGGTGACTTGGAACCCCTACTGGTCAAGCTTTTCGTCTGATTATTGTATGAGCTCTGCGACGCAGAAAATTACACACAAGTGGAGAATCTGCTCGGGCGCTGTCTGAACATCGATGTGCGGTATTCATCTAAACCACTCGAGCTACGAAACCAGAGAGTCTATGGCATTCAGGTATGGGAACAACGAGAATCTTGGTAGCCATGCTAAAACCAAGCAGGCTGGAGTCAACAGTTTTCTCGACGTAGCGCGTCAGGCATACAAGGAGCTGAACGCAGATGTCAACGACATGTTCCAACTTCTTAAGCGTATGAAGCTGTTCGCATTCGGAAGATTACAGCTGATCCGTCTATGCAGAAGAGAGCGAAATCCCTCTCGAACTCAAATACGATTCCGACAGACAATACTATCTGCGCTTCCCGGCTAGCGAGATCACGGACAAGCCCACGCCTGAAACGTTCATCAACACCTACAAAAAGAACAAATACATCGAATGCCAAACGCTGGATCTTATGAAGATGAACCAAAAGATCAAGGACGCCCACAATGAAGTCATCTGCCTGTCCGACGCCACCGTGCAAGAGCTGATCGACGAGGTCCGGAGCATAATCCATCCGCTCTTCAAAATCAGCGAGTCCATCGCCATGCTCGACATGCTCGCGGGTTTCGCCCAACTCGTCACGACGTCGATGAACGAGTACGTCCAGCCTGAGCTCCACTTGGACTCGTTCATGATCAAATCCGGCCGCCATCCCATTCGCGAAAAGCTGCAATACCAACACGACAGATTTGTGCCCAACGACGTGTACGCCACACCGCAAAACCGCTTCCACATCATCACCGGATGCAACATGAGCGGGAAGTCGACCTACATCCGCTCCGTCGCGCTGATGGCCGTGATGGCACAGATCGGCTGCTTCGTGCCTGCCGAGTACGCCTCCTTCCCGCTATCGCACGAGATCTTCACCCGCATCTCCACAGACGACAACATCGAAGCGAACGTCTCCACATTCGCCTCCGAGATGCGTGAAATGGCATTCATATTGCGCAACCTTTCTCCGCGCAGCCTGGTCCTGGTCGACGAATTGGGCCGCGGCACCAGCACGACAGACGGACTGGCGATTGCGATCGCCATTGCCGAAACGCTGATCGAGTCCAAGGCCTACGTCTGGTTCGTGACGCACTTTCGCGATTTGCCGCGCATCCTGGCCGACCGCGCCGGGGTCGCCAACCTGCACCTATCCGCAAACATCAGCGAGGATTACTCCAAGATGACGATGCGGTACAAGATCGCGGACGGGTACGAAGAGGAGAAGTTCTACGGCTTGGCTCTCGCGAGGGCGATCGGACTACCCGGCGACGTGGTCGACGTGGCCACGCGTGTCTCTCAGGCCTTGCACGAGCGGAATGAAGCGAGGAAGAGAAACCCCCGAGCCACGGCGGTGGCCCGGAAGAGGAAATTGATCTTGAATGTCAAGGAGCAGCTGGGCCATGCCAGGGAGACTGCCATCAGAGGCGAGGTCGGTGCGGAGGCGCTGAGGAGTTGGCTGAAGAAGCTGCAGGTGGAGTTTACGGTGCGCATGCGGGCGATCGATGCGGATGCGGAAGCGGCGGTGGCTGAAGCCGAGGCGATAAGCGGTCGGGACCAGGCGAGTGAGTACCAAGAGCAGGAAGAAGAAGTAGAAGGTGGTGGAGAGGAGATGGACGGACAAAGTGAAGACACTTGACGAAGCTGAGGACGCTGTTGACTGAGCAGGTCTGTGCCCGCAGCACAAGCATTGTCTCAAAAATTCAGCGATCCGGGACGTAGACGTGGATAAGAGGAGAAGAGGAGAAGAGGAGCTTCGTAAAGGAGCTGTTTGCGTCTTTTAGATTCCATCCATTGACGCGTCTGCTTTTCTCTGGCGATTAGACCAGCTAATGCTTTCTGTGGATAAGGATACTCAAGAATTGAACACATCGATCTCCAGTCCTCCATGTGGTACATATACCCTCTAAAGCGTCCAAATGACAACCCGGCCATCGACACCACTTGTGCTGAACTTGGTCACACCGCCCGGACCGCCCTGGAACACTCTGATGGTGTTGATCGTGTTCTGATGCGTGGTGCTCAACTGCGTGTCGTCCTTGACTTTTCCCTTGAGGTCCATCTGCCGGAACATGTTGAGCGCGGATTCCTCTCTCATGGCGCCGCCGCCCATGCCCGGGCGCGTGTTTGCCATCTCGACGCTGCCCACCAGCTCCCACCCTTGCTCACTGCCCCGGAAGCGGAAACACTCGCAATCGTACCCCGCGGCGAGGATCTCGGCTTCGCCGTTCCAGATCAGCGACGTGAAGGGGAGGGTTTGCGTCGAGATGTTGAGCATCGCCCGGGGAGGTTGCTCGGGCCCGCTGGGGTACACGACGGTGATGCTGCTGTCGTGGGCGGCAAAGGCCAAGGCGTCACCGCTCGGCGAGAAGGACACGGCGTGAACCCAGCCCGCCGCGTCGTTCAGGTACTCTCCACAGACGGTATTGAAGGGCAATCTCTCCCCCCACACGCTCGGCTCGGGGCGTTCATCGATGCCCTTGATGAATCCCGAAAACACCCTGGCGTGGCTGTCCGTGGACCCGGCCGCCAAAAGCACGCTGTTGGGGTGCCACGCCACGGTGGTGATGGTGCTTCGGATGGGCTTTTTCAGGTGCTTCGAAACCCACCAGTCATTCTCTTCCTCAAAGTAGCAGACCGCGATGACGCGGGCGCCCGAGCCGACGGCGAACTTTTTCTCTGACGGGGACCAGCGCACGAACGTGGCGGCGCGGTTGATGCGGAGGAGCACAAGGGTCGGCTTCCATTCGCCGGTTGGGCCGGGTTCCCAGACGTAGGCGTTGCGGTCTATCAAGGCATCAGTCATCTGCAGGGAGAGACAAAAAGGCCAGAAATAATCTACCTTGAGAACAAGTCACAATCATCCCACTATTGGGCGCAATGTCCACGCCCGTGACGGTCTTGTCGTGGCCCTTCAATTCATCCTTCAAGCTGAACTTGGAGCCGGACCGGTGGTACAGCTCGACATTGTTTTCTCGTGCAACGGCGAGCGTTGAGCGGTCGGCGGAGAAGGAATGGTCGGCGATAGGGTGGTGGAAGAGATGGTGGACTTCTGGCCCAGACATTTTTTGGGAGGGAGTGAGGGAGAGCGATAGGAGTGGCAGACTCTCTACTATCGCGCCGTGAAGATGGAGGGTTTGGAAGCTGAGGAGTGTGAGAGTGCGGGAAGTCGGGATTGGGAAGTGGGATGGAGATGAGGGCAACTTGGAGTGAGGGATGATGCGGGAGCGTAATGTCAACCGGGCTAATCTTCGGCGATTCAGCCTTGCACAGCCTTGTACATATGACAGATATATCTGGGTTCCTACCTGCGTTAACTAGGTACTTGGCGAGTCTCACTAGGAAAGACGCACACAAAATATCTCAAGCATTAACCTCAAAAACAAAGGGGCAATAGTAAAATGGCAAAAACTTAACACGAAGCAGCTCAACTCTGGTTGCGTGATAAGCGAAACTCGCCCTTGCGGGTTGGTTTTTCTCGGTTTACTACGAAGTATTTATAAGTTGAGTCCAGGAAGAAGGGGGAGGAGGAGGAGGTTCGAATCGAGGTTCTGCCGCCTGCTAACCCGTTATTGTTAGTTTGACCTGAACAGAACCTGGATTTGGTGTGCTCGAAGGGTGGTTCGAATCGAGGTCCTGCTGCCTGCTGGCCCGGTGCCAGTTCGACCTGACAGGACCTGGATTGTGGTCATTGTCGTCGGATCGGCTCGCCCTAGTCGTGGTAGGGGGTCTTGGTGTGATAGCAGATTGAGACAGAATAAAATATATGCAAGAAATTTTTCTTTGGACCAGACCCTGTGGGTACTCTGGGTCTCTTGGGGAGTCGGTCCAGCAGAGGTAGTCTAGGTCTGGCTCTAGATCCTATGATCCCGTATCAAGCAACTGAAGCATCTATCCATCTTATTTTCCGATCCAAGCCCACAGGGCTCTGAAATAAATGCAGAAATACCCAATGTCCCACTCCAGACCCATGAAAATGTCCAAAATCCAGTCATGCGAAATCCAGTCCATGCAGTCTAGTAATTCATCTCCTCGGCCAGCTGCCGCTTGAACAACTCGGCATGCCGAGTCAGAACTCGACGCCTGATGAAGCTCGTCTTGACGATGAAGGAATATCGATACCTCGACCACTCCCATTCCTTGACCTTGCCTCCAAACTGTTCATGCATCACCTCCAACACAGTCTCGGCGTACCACCAGCACATTTCTCTGCGGAATTTATATGCAGGATGCTTTTCGGTAGTCGCGGATAGCACGTAAGCCAGCGCTCGCAAGTCCGGTCGCTTGTCGGGGTCGTCAAAACTGACTGTCAGGAGTGGTAGCGGGAGGTTATAATGGTCGGAGGGCGTGTCCCCTGAAGCCCAATTCCAGCCCACGAGGACCCAGTCTCCGGTTTCTTCCCGGCCAGCGGCAATCCGCGTCCGTTGACCGGTCACAGAGTCCTCGACAATGAACTGAATGAATTCGTGAGAGAACGGGGAGGCGAGAGCCTTAATCCACGTGATCGAATTGACCTTGAGATTCTTGAACTCGGCAGGATCTTGAAGCAACGTCTCCAACCATCCCTTCGTCGAGAAGCGTTTGAAGTTCTTGAAGACGATTGGAAGCCCTTGGTTTCCCGGGTCGATAAGTGGCTTCTCGTTGGTCACTTCCTCGAAAGGCTTCGACGCAGCCTCCTGCAGGAGCGGAAGGTAGAGCCGTTTGGCATAACCGGTGTGGGAGACTTCGAAGGTTCCTGCGTGATAAAACAGGCGGAACAACAGCAGGAACACGGTATTAAACCGGCTGGAGCCAAATCTGTGTCGAGGGAACAAAAGACACAGATCAAAATTTCGAGAATGTGGCTTCCCGCAACTGCACTGTTGCCGTATGCCTCCTACAAAGCCGACCCCGCCAATCCATCGTTGTCGCCTAAGGTTCCGCGGCCGGCGTATGGCCACCCACGGGTGCGTAAGATGGGCCATTCTTAGCTGGAAAAGAGCGTTATCCTGCCCACTGGTCTTTCGGACAGAGAAGGCGATGGGTAAAAGAGAGACATGTTGGAAGCGAAAGAAATCATCAGCGCAAGGATCAGCAGAAGTCCAGGTGGGCGGTATAAGTCAATAGTCCTCATTGTTTGGCGAGCCACTGGGCACGGGATTTTGATACTCAACACCAGGGGCCTGTTCGGTTCTGACCACTCAGAGCTGCGAACCAAGTCTCGTGGAGTGGCCTCATTCGCTCGCGTCTCACAGCGGCCAACATACCACCAGCATGGTGATTGCGCGTGGTGTTTGGGCAATAGGCATAGGCATAGCCGGCCTGTGCACAGTAGATCCGAGACGTGCATTGATCGTGTGGCGATTGTTTCTCGAGCGTTCTCGTCGCAGGCCGCTGTCACGAGTGCTGCTGGCGTGGTCTGAAGGGCCACACCTGCGTGCGCTGAGCCATTCTTCCAACCCAATCAGCTGCCTGCCGAATAACGATATGGCTCTGCCATGATCTTGCTCGAAGGTGGTCATTTGCCGGGCATAGATTGGTTCCTTGTGAAGCAGTGGATGTTTCTCCCAAGAGCAGCCCGGCCAGCCTCAGCAGTAACAACTTTGAGACCACCAAGACGCCAAGCCGGGGATGGAAAAACAGTAATGCCGTGTCGCAGCCTTGCTCCTACCAGCCTCGCAGCTCACGGCTCGCCAGGTACCTACATGTACCTACCTACCTAGGTATGCATCTCTATCACGACGTCGAGAAAAAGCTCGGGGCAGTCCGTCCTCAATTAATCTATCCATGATCTTGGTCCTATGTAAAAGGGGGTTTTCCTCCGAGAAACTCCTGGGGTATCATGCTTTTGTCTCGTCATGCAATCGTGGAATTGGTAGTACAATCTAAACATGATGAAAACCAGGGCAACGCTCCTCCAGTACCGAGCTACCATCGCTCTAGAAACTGGCCATTTCCAACCAGGTGCCCACAAAAGCCAGTCTTCCCAAGTCTGCACTGCTCTCCCATGTCTCTCGATCTTTACCGCCGCATTTGCTCTTGTCCTTGTCCCCCAGAGCCTTGGTCACCTCATCTTTGGACACCATCTTACGTTGGAACTCGGCAAAGCTGAGCTTCCCAGGGCCGCCTCGACGGTCTTCTTCTTCGTCAATCTCATCGTGCCTGAGCCAAAGGTAATGCGTCTTGAGCGCCTTCTCCGGGTCGCCGGCAAATGGATCCGGCCGTGGGATTTGGCTTGGTGGGATTGGGGCCGCACTAGCGGCCAAACTTGGTGGTTCCGTTTCGTCAGGTCGAAACTGTGGGAGCGTTGGATCACGGTAGGGCCCATTTGTTTCGGTCATTGCGATGGCAGGACTCATGGTCACCTGTTGAGCGGACAGAGCTTCAGAGCCGAACATCAATCCTATATGATCTTCGGAGTCTTGAGGAACTGAGCTTTCGTTGCCTGAATTTGTCATTGGTGCAGCATCAGTCATGGCCAGCTGCTCCTGCTCCCTCTCTTTCTCCCTCCTGCGTCTTATCTTCTCGACCAAGTCTTCCTCCGTTTCATCCGCTTCCATTCCCAGTTCGTCAAGCAGTTTCTCGAACTTTGCTCTTTCGTAACCAAAGCAATGCCGATCCACTCGGGTTTCACGTGCTTCCATGTGCTCGTCTTCCTTGTCTTTGAATAGCACATCGAGCAACTCGTTGAATCCTTGTTGCACGGCTTGGTAGAGAATGTCTTTGCCGATGTCTGCTTCGGCCTGGCCAAGCTCATAGCCGCCCCATCTTTCATTGGCAGGAATGCTTCGAGATGAAGCATTTGACCGTGTTTCGTAGTCTCCCTCGATGGCGCTATCATCAAAGCGGACCTTAGACGAGGATCTTGATGCCATGGATGCTCTCCGAGGACTGACGTCGCTACGCCCATTCTTCTTATCTTGGGATATGTCGTCGTCATCCGAACTATCGGGTTCAGTGTAGCCTGCTGGCCTAGTCAGCCCTTCCTCGCGATCGAGATAGAACTGTCGGCGGCGCCATCGTTCTTCAACGGCTCTGGCGCGCGACATTTCCTCCGCCTGATCACCTTCAGCATCAAGCCGCTGTGACTGAGCAAACAGGACTCTGGTTCTATCAACTGGATCTGTTATGTCGTCCAACGGCACCTCTTGTCCGAGCGCCTCGTTGATATCCTGCGGCTCTGGTGTCCGCACTGGAGGCCAAGCATATGTCTGCAACGGAGCATCAGGGCCGGTGACGTCCTCCTCAGTTGGCTCATCCTGCTCCATGCCTGACTGCATGAAATTGCTTCCCATTGGGAGCATCATCAAAGGTTCGTCCTCTGGAGGCTCCTGTCTAAACGACCTGAAAGGATGGTTCCTAGTGCGACCGCCAAGTGCAGCGTTTCCGATAGCCCGAGCACGATCTCCGCTCATATCACCGTCCGGCTGCAGGACGCCATTTGTGCCGTTGGTAAGATGCAGATCTCCATTTGCCTGAAGTTGTTTACCCTGCCCATTTCTGGATTCGTGACCGTAGAGAGTGCCGCCTCCGAACGCAGCACTGATGGGCTGGCTTCCTTGAACAACCTCTCGAATCTCTTCTTCGTTATATCCGAAATCTTCCTGCGAGTCGATCATCTCCCGACTCAGCTCTTTGCTTAATGCGTAATACGCCCGGAACATGCGAAGAAAGTCTTTGCGGTCCACATAACCGTCAGAGTCCAGATCGTAACCCTCGAAGATACGCTTAAGTCGGGCATAGCGGCTCTTGTCCTGCAGACGAGCAAGGCCGCGTATGTATTCGTCAAAGGTGATGAGACCGTTTTGATCTGTGTCATAGAAGGCAAAGATTCGATCGTAGATCAAATTTGCAGGAGAAGGTTTGTCTCCAGTCGAAGGGATGAAATAAGCATCAAACCCCTTTCGATCAATTGCACATCCCAGACCAGTCGGATCGGCAGGAAAGTAGTGACCCGCCAGACATTTGAATTGCTCGTAGAGAGCATCCAACTCGGTGCGCTCCATTTTGGTCTCTTCAAGTAATGGCTTGGATACGTTCGTCGGCAAGGACGAGAGAAACGCGCTCGGATTACCGGGGTACCACTCCGGGGTGACTTGCTTAATGTTTCCTCTCGAAGGGGCCGGGATGCGGATCTTGTAAAAGACATGACCTTTTCCATGTGCAGAGCTAGCTTCGCAGCTTTCGCAGAGGTCCATGTCGAAACAATTTGCACAATGATAGCGGATGCCTCGAATGGGATGTATGCCGCAGCTGTTGCACTCGACACCGCGGTGGATATAGCCTTCCCGCCGTGCCTGCTCGCCAGCGATATGGTAAAGAAGGTCGAGCATGTTTTGGCTTCCCTCCGGATCCTCGTCGTTGTTACCAGATGAGATGTCGCTATGCGCATCGTCAGGATCCGCCAGCGCCTGTAGTGCCTCGCGAGGCGCCAAGCCACCTTGTTCCGTCACACCGTCGGTTTGTACAGAGCGAGTTCTTGAACTGGGTCGAGGAGCAGTAAGTGGGCTCCATTCATCATTGAGAGGAAATCTCCCCTCGTCAAATGCTTTGGCCACCTGGAAAACAATATCTGGAGCCACTCCAAGGCGCTCCATGGCTTGTGCCAGCACCCAAGCATCGTCCCCAATGATATAACCTTCTGGGCATTCCTCCCTCAGAAAGTTCTGCACAAAGACGCCGTGGAGATGAAGGAGGAGATATTCTTGTTGGTGGGGAGACAGCTGCGCGGGAGAATGTTGCAGGAGGTAGTCGTTGATAGATCTCAAGTTGGACGGGATCAGCGTCAGGTCCACAGCTTGTGTGTGCGCTTGTGTAGGAAGGAACCATCTGTTCTCATATTCTCCATATCCTCGTCTGGATGCATTCCGTTGTTCGAGATTGTGGATTGCTCGCTCGACTGGATCGTAATCGATACTTGATAGCTCGAAGCCGCGACGCCAACGCCTTCTGTTTCTCGGCCTACGTATGGCATTGCTGCGATGGAGAGAGGATTGCTCTGTTCGGGGAGGCTTCGCATATTGCGTGTAGGTGTAGTAGGCGGCGGTGAGGGCAACGGCCCCAGCTATGGCCAGGAATAATGGCTTCCGATAACTCTGATCTGACATATTGACGGCATGGTCAGATGCGTCTAAGAGGAGATGATAGCGCTAGGAGATGTGACTGAATACTGCTGCTGCAAGTCCGTTCATTGTGCCACTGCAGGCTGCGGGAGGTTCACGCCAAACGAGCAGTGGCAGTTGTGGCAAGTGACAAGCGACAAGAGCCAGCGAAAGCCAAGCTGTGGCTGGTGCTTGTGGGCTGGGGTCGGGCCATGGTCAGAAAGTCACTCGCCGCCACCATCGCTAATTAAGTGAATGTTCACTAATTAATTCAAATTCGTAAACATTTGGAAAGGATCAAAGGTCGCGAAAGGGAGCACATTGAACAAATCCTTGCTTTGAAATACTAGGATAGATCGATACCGCATGCTGCGTTCAAGCCCTCGATACATCTCTCCTGCCTGGTGAATTCTTCCAACCCCTATTTTGCACAGCCTCGTCTGGGGAACAGCATGTGTGGAATTCGGGACATCCCACATATTCGTACTGTTTCAAGCAGGCGAAATCGAGAACAGCAGCATTCGCTGTGACTAGCCTTGCCGGGGAGTATCGAAAGCAGATGTCACATCAAGACACAATGATCTGCCCAACAGCTATGTTCACTAAACCAGACGTAAGATCATTAATTGGCGTCTCCCGCCCAAGGTTTTCTTTCTGGCCTTGTTTTCGTCCACATCAAGAGGTATTTCCAGGCAAATATATGAATAATGCCCTAGTCTTCGGGGTCCCTCAGCATCGAAGAACACCGAAAGGCCTGGGTCATTACCACCGATCGCATTCACTTTCCCATCAAACCGTAAAACCCGTCACGTTCCTTTGCTTGCAAATCTTCACAACCCAGCTCAAGCTTTCGCTGCGGCTCCATTGACTTCTCCATTTGTTGCTTCAAAACTTGGCATAGGTACCGGACCACCTGGCGAATTTGGTAACCGGGCGGTAAGGACCTCGACTCCATCGTCCGTGACTAGCAATGTGTGCTCAAACTGGGCCGAGCGGCTTCCGTCGCTGGTGACTGCCGTCCAGTCATCCGGCCATGTCTTGTCCTTATAACTGCCCAAGCATATCATCGGCTCAATCGTAAAGGTCATCCCCGCCTTACATTTTCCCACCGCCTTATTCTTGGCATAATGCGGCACATTTGGGGCGCAGTGGAACAAGGAGTTGATGCCGTGGCCACAATAGGTTTTGACAACGCTGAGGTGCTGGGATTTGGCGTGTTTCTCGATAATGTCCCCGAAGTCGCCAATTTTCACTCCAGGCTTGACGTGCTCAATAGCCTTGTCCAAACATTGACGTGTGGTTTCGACGAGGCGGACGTTATCTGGATCAGCCTTGGCCTTGTCGCCGATGTAGTATGTCTCGTTCAAATCGCCATGGTAACCTTCGTGATACAGAGTGACGTCAATGTTGAGGATGTCGCCATCCTGGAGAACTCGCTGGTCGGGAATGCCGTGGCAGATGACCTCGTTTGGAGATGTGCAGACGGACTTTGGGAAGTGGTTGTAGTTCAGAGGGGAGGGGTACGACTACAATCAAGTGTTAGCCTTTCCCTTTGACAGGTCGGTAGTGCCCAACCCACATTGCGCTCTATACAAGCATTGTGGACAATCTCATCAATGTGGTCTGTCGTCACCCCGGGCTTCGCAGCAGCAGCAGCGATGTCAAGGACTTCTCTAGCTAATCTGCACACCTTGCGCATGCCTGCGATGCCCTTTTCGTCGAGTGTCTGGACGTTGTTTTTGCGGACGTACGGATACCTGGGTATGCCGTCCTGCGACCATTCTGGATGCGGTATTGACTTTGGGATCTCCCGTTTCGGAGACAGAGGATATACAGGCCTTAAAGAACCGGTGAAAGGGTAGGTAGGATATGGGTTGAAGTGGCCGCTTTCTGGATCGACTTTAGACACAACCTTTGGAGGAATGAAATTTCGGAAGGGGTTCGTACTCTTGTGTAGAACTTTGTGTTCGGCCTGCAAAGCAAGGTCAGCGATTTCTGTTCTGTCCATAGGTCATAGTCTTTCTTACAAAAGACCAGAGGTCAGCCTACCCAACTCCGCTTGAAGCAGTCTTGTGAGCAGAAGAAACTGTCAACGCCCATCTCTTTACACTTGGGACACTGTAGTGAGGATGCGTCGTTCTCGCAGTTTAACCCGGGGCATTTCCGGGGCTGACTAGCCGCTTGATCCATCTTGACGCCGGTAACTTGGGACTTTTGTCCTCCGCTCCTCTCAGAATGTGGGAGACTCGGCTCAGCTGCGGACTTCGACAGAAGAACTCGGCGCAGTTGCGGGAGAGGTATGCGACCGGGTGCGGTTCAAGGGCGAAAACCCTCCTATAATGCAGCAGAAATCGGTGCGAACACGAGGAGGAGTTTTACTGAACAAGCGAAGTTTGGTTGGTGTGTTGAGTGAACATTTCAGTCATGCAGGTTTGCGGAGCGACAAACTGACGAACCGCAGGGCGAAAAGCCAAGGGCAAAACGAGACTGCCGCTTCGGGAATAGAGGTGGACCATAATCCCGCTGCTTTTACTGTCGACCTCGAGGCCTTGCAGTGATACTGAGTCCAAATCTATTCTTTTGATGAGAGATAATGATGCTTCGGCTCCTATATTAGGGCTCTAGGCTCGGCGACAGGCATAGTAGATCCAAACAGGTGTCGTCACCTGACATTCTCTTCTGAAGCACGTATTAGGACAGCGAAAGTAACCCGCATCCAGAGACTCGTGCTATCGGTGACGTTCAGGCGTTTTCGAGATGCCCACCCGAGAAAACAACTTGACGGGGCCCTCTTCCATGTCATCAAGTCCGTCATTATCGATGTTTATACTATGTCAAGGTCCTCTGCCCTTTGCTGCGGAAGCAGACTCAGCCACCTGACGGGAGTAGGACTGCTCTGCCTAAGCAAATCGGCGTTGTTTGTGCTGGGAATCTTGATCCATGACCTTGACAGGACAAACTTTGCACCTAGCACGAAGTCTATCGTCGTGCCCACTCAATGCTCGTTAGGTGGCAGATGTAGTTGGCAGAGGCTCGGACGCCTGCTGAAGGAGCTTTTGAATCCTCAACTCAGGCTAAAGATATTTCCGTGCGACCAATATGTTCCAAGGCTTCTGTCGTCGAGAAGTGACATTCACTTGACGAGACCGCGTCCAGTTGCAAAACCTCGGTCTGTATCCGATGTGAATATCTTTCAAGATGAGCGTCATTGTTCAACCGGCCTCCGGCGCCTGTGCTTGTTGATTACCGTCTTTCCACTCGAATTCTAAAAGCGTTAGCTCTCCTCATTCTCCCTTAATTGATCAATGCTTACTCTGACGGCACATTGGACAGAGACCCCGGGCGGACTCTTGTTGTATCCAGGTCAACAGACAGTGCTGTTCAGGTGAGCTTGGTTTCCATAGCCATGAACCGTCAAACGTACCATGTGGAATGAGTGGCCGCACTTTCCCATCAAAAGGGTACACTCATCGCCAGGAAACTTGCACGTAGGACAAGTGCCATCAAACTGGACTCTGCAAATGCCACAGACTTCGTCCTCAGGCATGTCCCATCGCCATGTGGCCACCGCGTGCCATGTCTTGATCTTGACCTTCATGCTGAGCCAGAGTCTCGCCGCTGATCGGAAAAGGTACTCTGGCTGGAGGAGGATATATAGGCAGTATTTTGTGGGATCGCGTCAAGGTTGTTAGGTGCAATGTTTGGTGTAGCAGTTGAACCGTCAATTTGCGAGTTGTCACATGCCTGTCGCGTGGACGGTGGAGGGCTGTCGCGTCCAAATTCTCCTGTTCCGCCGATGCGGGTCTGATTCTCTGGCCTGTGGGCTTCGGGGCCAGATCAACTACTAATACGTCAGATGCGGAGTAGCAAAGGAAAAGCTCGGAGCTTAGCGTAGATAATGATACCATCCAGCAAAAGCTCGTGCTTGTCATTACTCACAATCATTATCTCTCTACTGTTCGCCGTGTCCTCTAGCACAATCCCAGACATGGTCAGCCTCCTGTCCATCTGCACACAACGATGATATGATCTAGGTCCATCGCAAAATGACTGCCTTGCTCGGCTCCATCGCGCTTGGGCAGTGCGGAGTTCGTCGCCCTTTATATGGCCATATCCATCGCATATCCAACATGCGCTGCCGAGGCTTCTCTTCCTACCTCGTGACACCAAAAGAGCTTGACGCGGCTCTCAAGAAGAATGCTCCTACTGTCATATCCACAGCCCCTAAAGTCATTCCCATCTGTGCCGCTTGGTTCATGCCCAACGACCCCGAAAGAAGAACAGGTCTCCAGGTCTTTCTGAAGAAGAGAATACCCACTGCTCGTTTCTTTGACATTGATGAGATAAAGGACCAAGAGTCGGAATGGCCACACATGCTCCCGACCTGCGATGCTTTTGCGGACGCAATGTCCAAGATGGGCGTCAGACGGGAGGATGAAGTCGTCGTTTACGACACTGAAGAACTCGGTTTGTTCTCTGCTCCTCGTGTGGCCTGGACCATGCGGGTGTTTGGTCACCCGAAAGTCCACATTCTCAACAATTTCCGTCTTTGGGTCCAGGAAGGTTACCCTGTCGAGACCGGTCCTCCAGAAGTCCCCAACATCACCAAGTATCCGGTCCCGGCGTACAATACGGACATGGTGGTCAAGTTTGCAGAGATGAAAACAATAGGCTACGACTACGGAAAGGAGGGCTCAGAAGAGATCCAAATTCTTGATGCTCGGTCCAAAGGTCGATGGGAAGGCACAGATCCAGAACCGAGAGCCGGAATCAAGAGTGGGCACATGCCTGGGTCAACAAGTCTACCGTTTCAGGAACTGCTGGATCCTGAGACCAAAGCGTTGCTTCCTCAGGACGAGTTAAAAAAGCTTTTCGAGAGCAAGCAGCTTGACCCCAAAACACCCTTCATCACCACTTGTGGCACCGGTGTGACCGCGGCCATCATTGAGGCGGCGCTCAAGGAGGCGGACTTTGGCTCAGAGCAAGACCGGAGACTGTATGATGGCAGCTGGACGTAAGTCTCATTGGCGACCATTGCATCAAGTACATGTGCTAAATTCGTTCAGGGAATGGGCCTCCAGGGTATCTCCGAGCAGTGGACTGATCAAATCCAAAACATCAAATTCGGCATCAAATTCGGGGAAATCTTGAGGTTGAAATGAATGTCTTTGATAACTGCGAAGGGCATTGCATCGGGCTGCATTGGTGGCTTTCCATTTAGCGAGGGCGTTTGGTGTTTGCTTCCTCCGTTTAATCAGGCTGGCGCGGTCTGAGTCTCAGCATCCTTCTTGCATCGTCAATGGGCGTGGTCTTCTTGTCGAGCTCTCATAGTCTCTGTCTCGTTCCAATGAGTAACCCAATGTGCCTCTTTCAGCGGGCGGCTGTCCCCAAGCACTTTGCAAGGAGCAACCTAGTCCTTAGAAAACCCGTGGTATAATCAGCTGGATATGCTCGAGGAAGACAGAATGTGTATCAAATTTCTGTTCAGCCCAGCAGCCAGGACAGACTCCCGTATCTAGCTCCCTAGCATGCCTAGGGAGCGAGGTAGGTACCTGTCAATTGCCTCCTTAGAATAGCGCTTCACGAGAATATGCTCCGCCATGCTGTCAATTTGCTGCGGATCTTACACGCCATGCAAAACCGCGTCTTCGCCCAAGGCATTGGTTTTATCGAGCTGTCCACCAAAGGAGTAGATTGTCTCCTTCCCACCATTTCTCGCCCTAAGTTGTTCTGCAGATACGCCGGTGACTGGCTGCGTTTGTCCCGGTCGTGGCTTGTTGGTATGGTATCTTAGGTGCTATGCCAGCACCTCTGAAAGATGCCGCCAAATTTCTGAAGAGCACTCTGCGGCTTCCCTCGTCGACTTTCCCACCGCGGCCCAGGCCCGCCGACCTTGCCAGATATCTTCCAAGATGCACAGTTGACCTCTATGCCTGGCAGCGCCAGGAACGACCTGTTTCAGACACCTTTGTCCTCCACGACGGGCCGCCGTATGCGAATGGAGATCTGCACGTTGGACACGCACTCAATAAGATCATCAAGGATATCATTTGCCGCTGCAGGCTCGCGGAAGGCCAAAGGGTTGACTATGTACCTGGCTGGGACTGCCATGGGCTGCCAATCGAGCTCAAGGCTCTGGAGAAGCACGGCTGGGAGCGAGGACAAGGTGTCGACCCCGTCTCGATACGGAGTGCCGCAAGGAAATTCGCATACAAAACTGTGGAAAAGCAGATGGCCGGATTCCGATCCTGGGCTGTCATGGGTGACTGGGCCAGTCATTGGAAGACCATGCAGAAAGATTTCGAGCTGCGGCAATTGATTGTGTTTCAAGCAATGGCTCAGTATGGTTTGATATACCGCAAGCATAAGCCTGTCTACTGGTCTACCTCCTCAGGGACTGCTCTTGCTGAAGCCGAGCTGGAGTATAAAGATGACCATGTCTCTACTGCGGCCTTGGTCAAGTTTCCATTAGACCGCTTTGAGCCGTTCTCGGATGGCCGTGTTCATGCCTTGATTTGGACGACTACGCCTTGGACTCTTCCCGCAAACCAAGCAATTGCAATCAACACGTCTCTATCATATTGCCTTGTCAAATCAGTCACTCATGGTACGCTGCTTGTGGCCCGTTCGAGGGTGCCTTATCTCCAAGAGTGCATTGGAGAGAGCGTGGAAGTCGTCATGGAAGATGTTCCTCTTGACGTGCTGTTGCAGAGTTCCTACTCGGGTCTGTACCATTTCGGAGGAGAAGCAGCGAATCGCCCCATCATCCATGCAGACTTCGTGTCCGCTGACAGTGGTACGGGACTCGTGCACTGCGCTCCAGGTCATGGTATGGAAGACTACGAAGCTTTGCAGCCCCTACTAAAAGCCTCTACTGTTTCTGTCAAAGCTCCGGTCGACAACTCTGGCTGCTTTGATGATACCGCATCACCCGAGGATCCCGGTCTCCTTGCTGGACAAGACGTGTTCCAAAAGGGCAATGGCACCATCCTCCAACTTCTGCGAGCCAACAACCTTCTTGTCCACCAGCATCGGTACATCCACAAGTATCCCATAGACTGGCGGACCAAAGAGCCAGTCATCATTCGTGCCACAGCCCAATGGTTCGCGGACGTTTCCAAGATTAGAACCGACGCGCTCAACTCTCTCGACGCCGTTACCTTTCTTCCAGAATCAGGCAGAGCGCGGCTGCGGAGTTTTGTGGAGAATCGGAGCGAGTGGTGTATTTCCAGACAGAGGGCTTGGGGCGTTCCGATTCCGGCGATTTACCACAAGGACACAGGTGAAGCAGTCCTCACATCCCCGAGTATTGATCACATCATCAAAACCATCAACGAGCGCGGCATTGATGCCTGGTGGTCTGATCCTCAAGACGACAGCCGTTGGATTGTTCCAGGATTGCCAGGGAGCGCTTCAGACTACACTCGAGGTTCTGACACGATGGATGTCTGGTTTGACAGTGGAACAAGCTGGACTCTGATGCTCAAGGATGATCTCGGGTCTGCGGGTTCCCGGGCTCAGCCAACGCCAATGGCCGATGTCTATGTCGAGGGCACCGATCAGCATAGAGGGTGGTTTCAGTCGAGCTTACTCACGAATATTGCATACCAGAAGTCTCTCCAGTCCCCCTCGGATGCCGCTTCCCCTTCGGCACATCAAGTACACGCTCCATTCCGCATTCTGGCGACCCATGGCTTCACTTTGGATGCCCAGGGCAAGAAGATGAGCAAATCCCTAGGCAATGTTATTGCCCCCAATCAAATCATCTCGGGATTCGCACCTCCTGCGAAACAAACAAAGCAGAAGCGCGAAGTCCATCCGCTCGGCCCAGATGCGTTGCGGCTGTGGGTGGCGTCCAGTGAGTGGACAAAGGACGTGGTGATTAGCGAGACAGTAGTGTCCTCTGTCCACAGTATGCTTGACAAGTACCGCCTTACCTTCAAGATGTTGTTGGGCATGCTGGCAGACTTCGATCCTCAGATGACTATCCCGTATGAGTGCATGTCCCGATTGGATCAAATTGCCATGCACCACCTTCATCTGACCTTCGCTTCAGTACGCAAAGCATACACTGACTTTGAGTTCCACAAAGCCTCTGGCTCCGTATATCGATGGGTCACGACTGATCTTTCGAGCTTCTACTTTGAGGCGATCAAGGATGTTCTCTACTGCGATATGCCTACGACTCCCAGACGCCTCAGTGCCCAGACTGCACTTCATCACATTCTTTACCACTTCCAAAACATGCTAGGGCCCATTGCGCCGTTGCTGGTTGAAGAAAGCTGGGAGCATAGCACAGAAAAGTACAAGCAGATGCTTGAGCACCCATTGAGAAGAACATGGCCACATCTGCCAGGGGAATGGCACGATCGGTCACTCGAGACTGTGTTGCCCTATATCGCTTCTATCAACTCGAGCGTTAAGGCAGCTCAAGAGACAGCGCGCACGCAGAAACTCATGGGACAGTCCCTAGCATCCGACGTCTCGATATTTTTACAGAAAGAGATTGATCTTTCGAGTGTTCCCAAAGATACTTGGAAAGAACTCCTGGTCGTATCGTCCGCCGAGATTGTCTCAACAAAAGCCGGCGAGACAGTTCCTCTAGAACCGAGCGCCGAACCTGGGTCGGATTGGTCATTCTCCAGCGACATTGTCTCGCCGGAGGGTGAGAAGATAGGGCGGGCGATTGTCAAGAGTCCTCGGAATCTCAAATGTGACCGATGCTGGAGATACGTGGTTGAATGTCAGGAACAGAAGAGGCCGGAAGAAAAAGAGACACCTTTACTCTGTGACCGATGCACAGATGCGGTTACGGAATTCCAACATTGAAAATTTGGGAGAATCTTGAAGTTTTGAGGTAGATATCGACTCACTTACCACTGTACCAATAATCAACTACCACTCCACTGCCGCTATGCGGAGAACCGCGCAGAGGACACTGGATGCATGCAACAGCTCAAAAGCATTTTCTAGTGCCGTGGGGGCAGACTTGGTAGCATCGAAGCACGAGATCGGCTTGCGGCTCGTGTTGATGGCCCGATCGCAGCATCAATTCTGGGGACTCATTTGCCATGAGGTGGTCATGGGATCTTGTAGAATTGACTAGAGCTTGACGTGCAGCATCAACGCCGCAACTGCTGGATCCATTGGTGGAAGCTAGATCCTTCTTCACTGCGGGGTAAAGGTGTGGCTTGTGTGACTAAGAGGAACTGGGCTTTCTTTTTCGGTGCGAGTTGTCAAGCACCGTGTGGCTCTGAGATTTGAGACAGAGGCGGAAGAAGAAAAACAGGAGGTACCACAGACGTGCGCCTGAGAGACATGATGCTGATGGTCCACCTTCTGGATGCGTTTCCTTCTGCCACAATGAAGCTGTGGCAGCAACTTTTACAGGTTTCCATCACCGCAATCCCCAAAATCCCCGATGATCGACGTCATCAAGTGACGCTTGGGAGTCTAGTGGCTGCTGCTGACTTGCCCACCGACTGTTGTCTTCTTTGACCCGCCAGTTGCCGGCAGCTGTGAAATTCATGGTGGACACCGTGTGCTCTCCTCGACACAATATTCAGCTAAGCCCTTGCTTGGTTCACGAGTCGCAACGGAGCAAATGGCATGATGTCGACAGCTTCTCGTGCTGCATCTTCTCCTCACTGTTGGATGAAGAAGCTTGAGCAGCTTGCCATTGGCGGCGGGCGAAGCCGCAGCTACGAGGGAAAGCTGCCCGTACAACCAGCTAAACAAGGGTAAGTGCCGCCTAAAACTGGGGGTGAGGCCCGGAGTGATTGGCCCCTTAACCTGGTACCTAAGCCTACCAGCCTCAGCAGCCACACCCCTGGTCCATGCACGCCCATGTTGCCTTGATTCTACTGGTACGCCTACGACCCCGCATCAACCTGCACACAATTTTTGTCCTGCTTGTGACAGTGAAAGAAACATCCGAGTGAGAAGTGAGGACCACTCAGACTCCCTCTCTCTCTGCTCTCTCCACAGGTCAATCAAAGGGTCTCGACCCGTTTGATCACACGGCAACTGCCACTTTTCACAGAGTCAAGCCGTGGTGGTATGACTACCAGCCAAGGGTCCAATAAGTGCCACCGAGTGCTGCGCAGATGGTACTCTTTTCGTCATCGTTACTTCCTTCAGGCCATTCCATCACTCCTCTTGCTTCAGCCAACGAGCGAAAGCTCTTTTCCCCCCAACTTCTACTTGACGTCTTTGACTGCTGCCTTGACAACTCGTATTTGAATTTCTCATCTCTCCATTGTTGTTATTGTTGTTACTTACACCCAAGTCCCCCCATCTAGCTCACTGCCAGTCTCATCGTTCTGTACTCAAGCATCCTTTTCCGTAACGCTACATCCGCTGCCAGCAACATGATTGTCCATCCAGACATGTTGAAGACCGCTCCTACGGCTTCCACTTCGGTGGCTCCTATTCCCACTGTCATCCCAACTCCTCCTATCTACATTGAGGCCGGTGATACTGGCAAGAGGACTCTGTGGTATGCTCCCTCTTGTCCATGAAGAGATTTGCATTGCTCACAATCTACCAGGGTGGTTGTCGTGCTCATGGCCCTGTCTTCCCTTGCCTTCTATGGCATGGCTTTCCGCGTCCCAGTGGTAAGTCTTGCGAGTCCGTCTGCAACTCAAGGTCTGGTCTGACAAGCGTGCACACAGCAAAAACGGCTCTTCCACATCCTGACCTCTTTCATTACGACCGTTGCCTTCCTGTCCTACTTCGCTATGGCCGTTGGTGATGGCACTTCCTTCGTCTCATACACTGTTACAGAGCACCACAAGAAAGTCCCAAATACCACCCAAGAATACCGACGCGATGTCTACTGGGCGAGATATGTTGACTGGAGCATCACAACCCCACTCCTGCTTCTCGACCTTGCTCTCATCGCGGGACTCAGCGGTGCAAATATCCTGGTTGCCATCTTTGCTGATGTCGTTATGGTTCTCTGTGGGCTATTCGCAGCCTTCGGCCAGGCCGAAGACAGTCAAAAATGGGGCTGGTACGCTTGGGCTTGCATTGCTTTCCTCGTGATTGTCTATCAACTGGCAGCAAATGGTCGTGAGGCCGTTGCCAGCAAGGACAGCAAGACCAAGGCGTTCTATGCCTCCATTGCTGGTTATACCCTCATTGTGTGGCTACTCTACCCAATGTGAGCCCGCTAACCACCACCTTACAACCACTTACTGACGAATGACAGTATCTGGGGTCTTGCTGAGGGTGGCCACGTTATTGACATCGACTCTGAGATCATTGCATATGCGGTCCTCGACATTCTCGCCAAACCAGTGAGCTTTCTTCGCCCTTCATTTTAGGGATATTCGCTAATGAGGAGCAGGTCTTTGGTTTCTGGCTTCTGTTCACTCATGACAGCATGTCAAGCACGTATGTTGAACTGAATAATTGATCATCGAACATTGCTGACGATATGTAGCTCCCCATCCCTCGAAGGATTCTGGTCTCAAGGCTTTGGCAGCCAAGGAACTCTCCGAGTTGGTGATGACAGTGAAGCGTAAATGCGCTTGCTGACTTGGTCAGGTTGGCGACGAGGACTAAGCGCAACTTCGACGACACTTTCGCCAAAGTGAACCTGTTGCCTAAAATTGCAACATGAGCACGAACCGCTCAACACAAGTGGAGATGAGATGAATACATGGAGGAAGGACAGAGTAATGGAGGAGAATGGGAATCGTCATGAATCCTGGGGGCATTCAGTGATGGATGGCATTGACGAAAGAGACGAAACGACTTTAATTTCTCTAAGCTGGCTTATATCGCTAGGCGCAGCATTTCCGAGCTCAAGGCGCTCGATGAACGCAATTGTACAGTAGCACCGCTCATTACTGGCATGATTAAAAGCTGGGTCGAAGGCTGCATGATACAAATGACAGTTTGATGCAAAACAAATGGAAATTTGGATGCTGGAAAGTGGACGGGTTTTTGCTCACAAGTCTTCCGATTGACGTTTTCTGTGTGATTCTGCATCATGCACCATGACTTGATCATCTCTCAAATCTCCTCAAACTTGAACTCCGGGTCGTTGGCTGAAGACTCAACAAGGGACCAATAACCACGGCTTGACATTTCTTGAACACGACGATAACCTCATCTTGTCGCTGCCTGGAACGCTGCCGTTGTCGGGCCTTGATCCTCTTGAATTTGCTCTTCTTCGTTCCAGCTCCTTCTCCCTCTGCTTCCACTTTTCTTCTGTCTGAAGACATTTCCACATATTCAGCGGTCCGTTCGTCCACCAACTCACCTTCGACTCTTTCTTCGGAGAAAACATGGCGAAAATGTCCCTCCTCCTGTCTGTGGTGCTCGCTTGGACGTCGACATTCATCATCCGAGCTCACGCATTGGCGACTTCAATCCTCAGGTGGGCGGACAAGCGTCTCTTTCGCATGATGTTTGAGTCAACTGACTTTGACAGCACCTCCACGAGCACGTTGACAGAAGTTGCGGACTGCACCACCACTGCGTACACGGCACCAGTCATTGCAATTGGCCCGACAAGCACTTACTATTCCCTCACAACCTACACATCTCAAGTCTACGATTGTCATGGCTGCAACAATATCGTGGTCATTCCATATGGCCACGTTTTTGTGGTGAGTCTCCTTGCTGAAGGACTTTGCTCTTGACACGTCGTGCGAGCCAATTCCATGTCGCCTCCGAAGGAAGCTGTTTTGCTGATGCTGTGGTGCAGGAGGCGAACTTTACCACCACAGTAACTGCGTATAACGCGACCACCGTGACCCTCGCAAGATGCAGCCCAACGCCAGGTCCAGTGAGCTTGACTACTCCCAGTTGAAGCCTTGGCCCCGGACTCCTGGATCAAAGTCCTTCGGCAATATCGGCAGGAAGAGAGATGGCTGAGATCGGAGCTCATGTTGTTCATCTACTGAAGCAGTTTCTGAGCAGCTCGGACAGAATGCACATTGTGGGCTTTGAGAGACATAACACGGTGTGCGTCAGAAACGAGGCTAAGCATTTGTCACCTTGACAGGCTTTTCAGACACTTGCAACATCATACTGCTTGAGGCAGCATCGACGACAAGAGCTAGGCATACCTTCTCTCACAAGAATATCCATATTACATGATTGTCTGCTTCTTGTCTTCTTTCCTGCGTGCTTCAGGCCCCAAGACATGCGTCCTCGGTTCAGTCGTGGATATACCCTGCGAACGCGGTCCCTTTTAAGAACTTTCTCCCACACCACCGACTTGGATAATGACGCTGATATCATCTTCGCCGACGCATACACTACCGAACCTATGACCGATAGGCTCCTTGGGCGTTTGACACGCCACTAGAACTGTCATCTCCTACTACCTCTGACCGTCCACCATGCTTGAAATCTCGATCCACCTTACACTCAGTCCCGGCTTTGCGGCATGATGCACACGGCCTGCCGTTGTCACAGCGAACACTCCGGGTAGAGCACGCATCACAAGCAACGACCGACCGTGAGCGTGCGTGAGACGCGGAATTAGCCCGAGCGTGAGAACGGATATGTCGCAGAAGAACATCCCTTCATTGTCCACAGGTAATCAGTCAGTCAGAAACCAAGCATGTGACAATTGGTCGATGAATTGAGCTTATCCTGACCTTCGGCCAAACCTATAACAACAGATCGGACACTTGAATGCGCGCTCTTTGTCGTGAGTGAGAGCATGTCTGTGGAGATGATCTCTACGCGTGTACTTCTTTGAGCAAGCTGGGCATGTGTATGCCATGGTGACAATGAAAGAAACAATCGGAAAGCTCCGGGCTTAATCAGACCAGAACCATGGAGACCTGGAGCATATGCAGCCTCGTCTTCGAAATCCAAAGGTGTTTGGCAACAACAAAAGATAAGACTGCTTTTTTTGAGCTCAGATGTGCCCAAATCCAAAGAGACGATTCACGCAGAATCTAGCGTTTGAATTACTGTCTTCTCAGTCAAACCTAACCGGAAACATCTCATATTCATTCCGAACTATTCGACCATAGTTTGGTAGTTGGCGCCACCCCCACAATTTCCGAGCCCTTCTCTGCCTCAACCGGCCAATGACAGCCATACACAGCGAGTAGCTCGATTCCGACCACAGCATTCTTTGACCAAGAACAACTCTACGAATAAATGTTCCTCATTTATCCAAGTCATGGAGTGCTCCACCGATGTCCTACAGCTGGGGTTATGTGCCAGATCATCGTGTACAGCTAGTTCTAAAGACGTCCCTGATGTTGTGAGCACCTGGTCTATATATATTCCACTTCTTGCCAGGGCAATGAATAGATTTCGACAGGGAAAAGGATTTCAGTGCGTTCCAGATGCTCTCATCGGCAGCTCTCGAGCGCCTGGCGCTCTATACAAGCCCCTATATTGCCCTTTATGCTCTTCCCATAATTTGTTGCGCGTGGGTCGCATACATGCGCCTCTTCCACCCTCTCGCTGGCATTCCTGGTCCCTTTTGGGCGTCGCTTTCCCGGACATGGCTGGCATTTCACGTCTATAGAGGCCATATTGATACTTTGCAACGTGACCTGCATGACAAACTCGGTATGAGGAAGGCTCAAAGCCGTTCAAATTGTGGTCAATGCTAGCACGAAGCTTGTCTAACCCTGCCTTGGATTCAGGAGACATTGTGAGAATTGCACCGGACGAAGTCTCCATCTCGGACCCGGAGGCAATCAAGATCATCTATGGAATCAAGAGTGGATTCGTTAAGGTTAGCCTCCCTTCAAACATATTGGACACGCACTGTCACTGCCAATATCGACCTCACACGCAGAGCAGACAGACTTCTACGACGAGTTTCAAGCCATGAAGCCTCATCGTGATCATTTTTCTCGCCGGGACGAGAAAGTGCACGCCGACCGTCGCCGCTATGTCAACAATCTGTATTCGATGACAACCATCTTGGAATCGGAGCAGTGCATTGACTCATGCTCGGAAGTCTTTTTGCCCAAAATGGCCAAGCACGCAGATCAATGCACGGTCGTCGACCTCGGGGAGTGGATTCAGTGGTGAGTCAGGGGGACGGATCTTGGCTGGCCTTCGACAGACAAAACACATCTAACTGTGACATCTTGTCAGGTACACGTTCGACGTTATCGGAGAGCTTTTCTTTGGTGAAAGGTTTGGATTCCTCGACGGCGAACACGACTACGAGAACACTATCCAACACCTAGATTCTTTATTTCCGGCTGCTGCAATCGGCGGCGTGCTTCCTGTCTACGCGCGGAGGGTACTTCAACTATTTGGTCCATTGGCGCCCTCCATCCGTGCCGGAATCACTTGCTTCGAGAATATCCGGAAAAGGGCCGCAGCAGCTGTTCAAGGCCGCCTGGCGGAGGTGGAAGCTGGAAATAGGGGCGGGCGGGCAGACATGCTAGACAAGCTGATCAGTCTCCTCCAAGTCAAACCAGGTTGGGTGGTCATGGACATCAACAGCGAGGTCTGCTCTGCACTGTATGTGTCATGACCAGAACTTCGTTCAATGGGTTACCATCTTTGATACAACAGCACCTTGTGAAAGAGCCTGACTAATTCGTTGATTCGACAGGCTGGCAGGAAGCGACACCACCGCGATTGCCATTCGAGCGGTCCTTTACTATTTGATGAAGACCCCTGCCGCCATGGAGACTCTTGTCGACGAGATCCTCGCAGCTTCGGCGTCTGGTAAACTGTCCCCCAGCATCCGTTACGCCGAAGCCATCGAACTTCCCTATCTTGTCGCCTGCATCAAGGAGGGTCTGCGTATCCATCCATCGGTGGGCATGTCGCTGCCGCGCCATGTGCCTCCTGGGGGTGCCACCATCTCAGGTCGTTTCTTCCCCGGAGGTACACGAGTGGGGATTAATGCAGCGGTCGTTCATTTCGACAAGAATGTTTTTGGGGATGACGCACTCCAGTTTGTGCCAGAACGATGGCTTCAGGGCGAGGCCAGCGTTAAGATGGAGCGCTACTTGTTCCACTTCGGCCAGGGGGCGAGGACTTGTCTGGGCAAGAATGTTCGTATTGACTGTCAATCCCATTGACGCTTCTAACGATTTTGGACATACAGATATCTCTTGCAGAAATGTACAAAATCATCCCTCAGTTTCTACGACAATTCAGAGTGGAGCTTGTTCAGCCCGACAAGGAGTGGCATACCCATGATGCCTTTTTCAATAAGCAGGAAGGCATTCTCGTTCGCTTATACAAGAGATGAAAGACAATATACATATTTCCTGAATAACAAATTGAAATATCTATCTTACCTTCAACGGGCCGTAACTCCTAAACGTCCATTTACAGGATTGTTCTTTTGGAAAGGAAATCCTCACAGTCACATCACTCAGGTTTCATAGAGTTGGGGGAACTATAACAAGGCTTGAGGGATGGAGGTCGTCTTCTGAGCTCTAGGTTGAGAAGTAGAAAACCATTACTACTGTACGGAAATTGAACGATTGTCTGTCATCAAGTTTCCCCTAAGCGCCTGGAACGAAATAATCCTCCTGTCTACCATTAGTAATGATGGGAAGATGGCGGAAATTTTCCCGTAGAATACTAATGACGGGAGGAGTACGGGGTAGCAGAATGCGACCCCAGATTCTCCCCACAAATGGGAGGGATGTAAATCAATATCTCTCGATCCATCCCAATCTTATGCTCTTCGTCCGCAGGGCACGTCGGGTCCCAGGTATATCTCTGCTTTTAAATGGACTGCTTTGATAATGGCCTCCGCCAGCGACGAAAGGTCGCTGATGTTCCGGTTAGAACGCGTGGAAAACATTTGTGCCACTCTTATGGGCCAGTTGTCGCAGTCTCCGTGGCGGCCAGGTCTTGAACAGAATTACCACGCAGCAGAGGTCCCATTGTCGGCAAATACAGCTGCCAATGGATATGGTCAATTCGATGTGGCCTCGTCAGGTGTCTTTCCCTCTTTGCTCCTGGAGACGGTGACATCCCCTTACGTTGGCGACTATGACAACATGGAAAACAACAATAGCTCGTGGCCAGGGCAAAATTATCTTTCTGTGTCACAGGGTTGTGAACCCAGGCCTGTCCAGGCCGCAGCAGAAGTAGCTGGCATGGATGAATTCGCGCCTCTTCCAGCTTCTGTGGAGACTCGACTCAACTTCAAGCCACCAGTACGATCAATGGCATTCGAATATGACCAAGCTTGGAGTCAGTCGACTTTTGGCTATCTCGAGCCAAGTATAACTCTCAGCCCACATATCCGAACGATGAACGTTGGCGATCCGTTCTATACTCCTGCCTCTATACGGTGCCATCCATGCGAAGCAAACAATTCTCGATATCTGTATAATCACACAATACCTTCAACTCAAGACGGCATATCTGAGACGATTGAGTCTGGGAATCAACCAACAACTCGGGTGTCTTTTCTTTCCACTGCTGATGAACTCCGTAATGGCGGAACATACTATTCGGAAGAGAATTCCCTTGGATTTTCTCAGAGTCTCGCTGGCCATGACTCAATGTCAGGATCGTATCAATCTATTCCCGTATACCGGGATGTGCAGCTGAGATACGAGGACCGAGAAGTCGGTTTTCATCCAGTCAACCCAGCGGGCAAGGTTGATCAATATATAGAAGCCATGGGTCACCTCTTTGCGCAGTTCACGTCAACATTCACTAGGTATGAAACTACACTGAAATCCCGTCCACACCAAGGAAGATCATCACGGATATCTAACTTGCTTTAGTATTGACGGCCTTGCCATGCTAGCCTTTGAAGGCACCTCGTGGGTCCTTCACGAAGCCTGGCCCACCGTGGAGATATTCTGGGAACTTATCGTAATTACGACTCTTTCCTTCCCAAAGGGATATTTGGAAGACCTTGACACTAACACGGGCTTTATTTAGGGAGCTCGTGAACAGTTCAGCCTGGTCGAGCTTTGGCGCAACGCCCCTTGCCTGGAATCTTACCGTCGACTCCCGCCATACTATCGTCCCACCGAGGTGCAACTGTGCATCCCGCATTCGCCCTTCATTGACTGGTTACCGTGGCCAGATCTTCGCGAGCAACTAATACTATTGCAACCCTCCACCCAAATTGACAGCGATGTCGTCGTTCGCACCGCGATTCAGAACGCCGTATCGCAGCGATGTGTACCTTCTACACCTGCTGGCAAGGGTGACATCCCGGCGAACCGTGGAGCGCCCGTCGCCGCAAGTACTAGTTTCCGTCTATGGGAGCTCTGCCTCCTGGAAAAACAGGGCAGGCAGGTATCGACACAAGGTACCTCAGCTAAGCTCTACAGGCAGAAGCTTTCTCCCAGCATCGCCTCTTTGTGCAAAGTCTACGGGCTACGTTTGACCGATATTCCAGGCACGCAACTCGATCCTGCATTTTTCGACATGTATCCTTCTCTGCGCTGTGACAATGTGCGCTCTCGGTTTCAAGTCCAGAGGCTAGGAGGCATTGCTCCCGTAGGCGAGATTGACCTTCCAGTAGACATTTCATCCCAACGTCTGCAGCGACTAGAGAGGAGGATGGCTGCGGCACACAGACAATGGATGGAGACTAACCGGCAATGATGTCGATCCAGCTAGTGCGGGATACCAGCATTGCTCTCCTGCACGCTGAGGCTGAAAGAGCAAAATCATCGAGAAAGGGTCACATAGAGTCCAATGTCATCTCGATTGATTCCCACTTGATGTAGTCTCGTCCAACACATAATATTGCTATTCGGATTCGGCTTCGTAACCAGGGTACCCTTTGTATTCTTGCTGGTTCAGCACTTTGGCCCGAGGGGGGAACATCCATCCCGTGAACAATCCAGCTTAGATACCTCTAGGGATCTCAGTCTCACTTGCCATGCATTCTCTTATGACTTCGACATCCTGGGTCTGTGACTAAAATCCTAGAGCAAAGACGGGGTTCTCCTGGGATTGGGAGGATCAACTGAGCTTCATGTGGCCAATGTGGTGGAAAGAGCCATCTTCTCAAATCCCCGTAATCCTAGTCTACGATAAGTAGGCCAGGAGTACTCTTTCCGAAAGACTCTCCTAACGCAATAGGGGATGTATAGTTATACCTCTTATAGCTACTATCTCTCAATTAGTTCGTAGTCTATATAGCTATATCTATCGACCATCGGTGGCCTCTAGAGAGCCTTCACACGTACTTTATATGGCAAAGCGTGCACTTACGACAATGCTGCCTATCTTGACGTCTGACGTGGCACTCGCTTTTGAGGATGGCCATGTATTTCCCGCCGGACTCATTCTTGGGATTACAGCGCTCAGGTGCTCCTCATTCTCATCCACCATGGTAGCGGAGTCCCCCGCGGTCGTCGGGATCTCCAGACCCTTGGCAAGGCTGAGACGCGGGTGGTGGTGGCAGTGCATGCATGTGCATTCATTTCTCAGGGTCATTCACTTGTGGCTGTGTCCTGCGCCATTAAATTCAGCCGCCTGACAACCAAACCGACAACATTATTGAACCAGCCCCCCTTTGCCTGCTTGTGTTTCTCTCATTCCAGGACATGCAAATTGCTCTGAAACTAGCCAGACGACACGTTCTCGCCCTGGCCAGCATTAATACCCAGCACCGACGCCTGCTCAATCGCGGAACCCGCAGAAACTTCTGCCCCGAGTCCTTCAGCTGCCCATTCTTACTCGAAGTCTGAGCCTCGCCGGTGACAAAGTCCGGTGTATCACAACGATCACCTTCCCAATCGATCCATTGAAAAGCCCACCGGAGATCGCACGCTTAGGGTAGCCCCGGCAATTGGGGCCGGTGCAGTCTCCGGTCAAGATGCTGTTGCAAGAGGTGGTCATGGACAACGATTCCAACCGGCCGCAAGAAGTACACGAAAGGCATTCCGTTCCACCCACAAGACTATCCAGATCAGATGTGGCTTTCCCTCTAGCGACGCCTCGGAAGCGTGCTCCTTCAGTAGCTTCGGTTGTCGACCTTGTCGGGGAGCCCTTACAGCCAGATGGACAGACAATTGGAGTGGTCACCGTTTGCGCCGTGGACTCGCCGTGTCTGGACGCCGGAGACTCGTGTCAAGAAAAGGAGAATGACCCTTCCAGATCTCAAAAAGGCAGCCGTAAAGCTCAAATGTCTCTCAATGACCTGCCGCTCGAAGTTCAAGGCAAGATCCTCGACTTCATCTTCGGGGATATGCATTCAGTCTATGTTGGATCAACATCACTGCGGGGCAAGAGTGTCTCATCCCTGATGCGACACCCGCGACGCAAGGCCGTCTCGGACTTTGCGCTGGTCTCACCTGCCTGGCGTGATATGGTTCAAGAGCGCATATATCGACATATCAAGATCAAGGGCACTCGGGCCGGACTCAAAGAGTCTGAAACCTTCTTCAGCTCTCATGCTCATTTGAGGAAGCTTGTCCGGCATATTGAATTTTGGGTCCCTGTTTGGGGAGACAAGGCCCCCTTCCACGATCTTTCTGTCAACCCTCTCCTACCCAGGCCGGCGGGAGAACGCAACAATGGCTCCTCCTATCACCTTGTGCAGCAAGCAAGTGAAAGAGACCTGATTGCAGCCACCGATGTGCTAGGCTTCAGCTACGCAATATGCGCCTACTCAGCAACACTCTCAGAGATATTTGCCCACATCAATGATTTCTTCCCTCACTCGCTCATCTTCACACTAGAAGGGGGCCACTGCAAGAAGTCCAACATGATTCGGCACTTTCCAAAGACCCTCTTCCCCGACCCGAATCAGCGGTTGGACAAATTACCAAATATTCGCACCTTCGCCATGCGCGGAGCCTGGAATATAATGAGAAATTATCAGCACTGGAAGACAATCGAGGATGCTCTGCCAAACGTTGAGGAGTGGCATTGCGCTTACGCGAGACCCCGTCCTGAAGCGGACGCCACAATCAACGAAGTCCTCACATACCTCCCTTCAAGACTCCGTCATGTCAACATCTCTCTCGATGGAATGTACGGCAAAGAACCAATACCATTGGGGTCAAGCTTGGGTGGTCGACCACCGCATCTCTGCGACCAGATAGGTCGTGTTCTGCCACACGTCGAATCACTCTCATTCAGGGGAAAGATCTGCGAGTGCCTGTGGACTAGTGCATGCTCTGCAATCTCCTCTCAAACGGGAAAAGCAGAAGAACCCAAACTCAAGCATCTTGAAATAGTGGTCAAGTCATGCTGCCGCCAACGTGTCACCGCAACCGACCCCAAAACGGGAGAGACATTTATCCAAGAATTAGGTGGTATCATCGCCGACGGCGCTGGACTCACAAATCTCGTCTTCATCAAGGCTCTGGAACGTCTTGTCCTCAACACCGTCGAGGCACTGCCATTTTTCCCGAATCTGGAGTATGTGCGGATCAGATACATTGACTTGGACTCTCCTTGTACACTGTTGAACCCGTACTGGCTGCTGGAGCATGGCAAGGTGTATGGCATTTGGAACGAGGAGATTGTGGAGAGGCTGAGCCAGGTGATGCCCGATGTCGGGTACGTGGAGCTGGAGGAGGGGATCGAGTGTACAGAAGGCTATTACAAGCACATGGCCCTCTTGGCGAGCTCTTCCAACCATGCCTCGACTGGCATCGGGGGCCCGCCGGCTTATCCTTATGGTGGTCCTGGACGTGCATCTCCACCTCCTGTCTTGGAGCTCGCGCCTAGCATGCTTTGGCCCAAGTCGAAGCCACGGAGCATCAAGACGACCAGCTACAAGATCATTGCTGATGTGAGGGGTGGTTGATTTGCCCACCTTTTTCTTCTTACCGCAGTCTTCTGTGCAGAAAAACAGTGGAATGCTTCGAAGCTCATATTAAAAGCTGGAAAATTTTCAGCAACGCCGAGGACATTCGTTGCATGGGGGGCGTTGACGAAAATGGAACCTTTTACATCCCCAGCTATTGTTCGACCACGAGGTGTCTCATTTTGTATATTCCAAACTGATGGCTGAATGAATGGTCAGCAACGACTGACTGGCATGCATGTATGCACGCAAAACAAGCAGGTCACGAGCTGTGTATGGATTTGATGTGATGAGGAAAATTCTAATGGGGTCGGGCGGGCAAAAAAGTTTCTTGCTTTGGTGGGTGGGTTCTGGGACCATGTGCTCTTTCTCTGTACCCAGTTTTCGATGTGCAATCGAGGATCTTTGGATTTCCCCTCTCTTTTTGCTCTTTGCGCTGCGCTGTGTTGCGCTGTGTTGTTTTGTATCTGATGCATGACGTTTTAACTCTGCTTTGGTTTTATCACGGCTTTCCTCTTGCGGGAGATCTGGTCCGACTCCGGGAAATATGTCTTGCTGGATTTTTGCATGTTTTGGGTATAATGAACGGGGTGGGATGGAATGGAATGGAATGGAAGGGGAAGAGGGCTCATAGGATTGAAAGATCCAGAGGTCAAATCTGGGGGGATCAAAACCCCCAGATTTGACCGGCAGGGAGAAAAGAAAGATTTGTTGGGAAAGAAAGTGTAGAGTGATTGGGATCATCATGCTCTTCAAGGAATCCAAAAAGTTCACGGTTTGCTTTTTTTCGATCCTCACAGTCTACATTTCCTCCGGGCGATACCCTTGTAATTTCTCTGATAACTGTCGTCAGTACTAGTACAATCCCTCACCCTCGATCCCTCAAAAGATCGATCTTCCGAGGTATGGCTCACAACGTGATCCGGCTCAATTACTTTTCAAGACTCGATCCCTCGGCCCTAAATGCACATGGGCCATGCCGCTCGTGTCGATACTAGCATTCCCACGCCGCCTGTTGTCGCGGGTTGACCGTGCCTTAAGCTCAGAGACGTTCGCGGTAGTAGTGCCCGCCGGTCCAGAGGCTGTTGTCGGAGAGGATGATGAGGTTTCGGGCCCTCGTTGCGAGGTGGTAGTGGTGATGGTGGTGGCCATCTTCGAAGTTGTGGACCTGTCAACGACATCGCCCACCACGATCCCCAATATCCAACAATTAATCCCGAAGAAAGCGAGACTTGCCGCAAAGAGGCCCGGGGCAAACGTACTCTTGCCCAAGAACTCGAGTTGATAGCCCTGCTGTAACCAGATCGCCTGCCCGAGGACCCAGAGTGCCAGTGCCGTTATCCCCAGCGAGGGCCTCGCGAGTAATGACGAATTGGGCAGGTATAGTGGCAGGAATATGAGATACCAGAGGAAGTACTGGGATGTGCAGACTTTGTTGAAGGTCACGAAGGCGAGGGTTTGGGCCAACATGGTTGTTGGAAGATCGCGCTTCGCCAGACCAATGGGGATGAGGATCGTGGAGAGGAGGAGTTGGGGAATGAAGGCCAAGGATTCGAAGGAGATTGAGGAGCGCAGATGGGCAAGTGTTGGGTTGGCTGCCTGCGCCGAGGAGAGGTAAAGAAGTGTATTGTACGGGGAGAAATTGTGCCGGTGGTCAATTCGAGTCAAGTGATGGAGGAACGTGTGTTGGAGGAACGGGAAGCCGTAGATATTGTACATGAGCAGGTTGAGGGCTGCAAAGGTTGAAATCGAGGTCAGAAGCAGCAAAACGCGGCTCTCGTTGAAGAATTGGAAGACAACTTGCAATGTGTTTGTTGTAGAGGAAGAAGAGGTCTCCAGCGCCCACAGCATGCTCGCTCCGTAAATGAAAGGGTATATCTTGAAATGGACACACATCCCCAGCAGCAGACCTGACAAAACAGTTTTCTTGGTCTCGAACGCCCAGAGCAGAGCCATGACCAGAACGCAGAGGAGACCTTCACTGCTTCCGCGTGTACTGATGTTTGCGACCATCGGGTTCAGGAGCCACACGGCCGCGTATCTCAGAGCCCGTTGCTCTCCCAAACCCTGTCTCTTCAAAAGCCTGAGAATGAGCCATCCAGCGATGAGATCAGACAGAGCAAACAATGCCTTTCCAAAATGAAACCAAAGTCCTCCCCAGCTGGTGGGCAGCAGGATCCATGCTAGAAGGGGAGTGTATCGGTATGTAGCACGATCGTAAGGGGACGCGTGCCTGGACACGGCGCGGGCGGCGTCTGTGAAGACGTAGTAGTCGATGTCTGTGTATTTCAGGGCGGAAACCGAGTCTTGATATATTCCATAGACGAGCAGGACGGCCCGAAGCAGGAAGGCTGAGGTGAAGACTGAGATGCGCGATGAGAGGAGGGATTTGAGGAGTGAAGCCATGAGGCCGGCAGCATGTTATCGTAGTGCCTGATGCCTCCCGCTGCTCCTGAGTGCGAGGTAGGTCGAAATCAGCTTGACTTGACTGAGATGAGTGCGCAAACCGTTTGAAGGACCGTTCATTCAGTCAAGGCGGTTTTGAAATGGTGGTTTGACGTGCATTGGGGGAACTTTTGTCAAAGTCTCCGCTGGACTGCCGCATTAGTGGCCTGTGCTTCGCAGGGGAAACTGGCTATTTTGTCAGGCTCTGGGAGATGTGGACCTCAAACACTATATAAATACGCAAAGTAGGACAGCACCAGTAGAAAAGGAGCAGTTCTAACATCCTCTGGGATACCGCAAACTCGAATCCATAGATCATCACGCCTCGCAACGATCTGCTCAGCCTTCTTGCCCTGAAAGCAGCGAGAGAAATTGGTAGACTCCTGGCAGCACTCACAACAACTTCAGCACTTTGTCTCCTGCTTTCCGACAAGGTGTGTATCCCGTGAGCCTTCACAATCTCAAAGGTTCATCATGGCAGGAACAAAGAGAAAGTACGACGGAATGGGTGGTAATGAGGCCGCTTCGTCTGAGGCAAAATCACCGTTTCTCTCCATATTTGAAGCTTTCCGGGCCGAGCTCGATGAACACCATGATCGCAGAGAAAAGATTGTCAAAGTGTCAAGGGATGTGACTGCTCAAAGTAAGAAGATGTGAGTGCAGAGTCTATGCGCTTTGTCGTTCCACATCCCTAACCAAGTGTCGGCAGCATATTTGCATTACAAAGGTGAGGCAACAATCAACCACAATTGGCAACAGCAACTCACAGCTATAAACATAGAGTTCGTGAACTAGGCAAACCCATACATGCTTCGATATCTAAGCAAACGACGCCCATGTTTGGCACCATCCGTGACCTTTTTCAGAGCGTCGTCCCAGACCTACAAGGCATCAACGCATATCGGTACCACAGCACCATCAGCGGTGGCATTCAAGAGTTCATGGAAGCCGTCACTTTCCAGCGATACCTGGAGACTCAACAGGTCATGAGGTTTGAGGATGCCCAGGCACAGCTTCCAGCAGGCATCTCACTCACTTATGATGACTATGTGCTCGGGTTATTCGACATGACTGGTGAGCTGATGCGTTTCGCCATTACGAACATGGCCACGAACGGGCAGTTAGCTGGAATCTCAAGAGGAGCAGAGTCATCCCACAAGTCCTCGATCTTGACGGATATGCAAGATCTGCGCGCGGGTCTGGAAGGGCTAGACCCGAGCAAAAATTTCAGCCTTTCGAAACATTTTGATAGCAAGCTCAAGGTGACGAGACAGTCCGTGGAGAAGGTGGAGAACGGTGTGTACGAAATGATAGTAAGAGGCAAGGAGAGACCCAAGGGCTGGAAACCAGAGGCTTCGTTCGGTAATGCAGGGCGGGACAGTGGCGAAGGAGTTGAGGATTATTGAAAAGGATGCGTCCATTCTCAGATCGCAGGACATTTGCTGCCTCGTGTCTGCTCAAATGCTGGGCTATCTCGAGAGCTACTAAAGCATTTGTCGGTCAGTCCCCCACTGGCCAGTGTCCATGACACCCCCCATCTTGTATATCAGAATCACGCAAAACGACGTGTCCTCCAGACCTCCGGCCCTTCTTGTTTCATGGCTTGGTTGGGTCTTCATCCGCTTCCAGGATGCCCTCCTTCACCAGCTGTTCTGGCTTGGGCCGCTGCTGAATCTTATGCTCAAGACTATCGGCTCGCATGTGTCTATCCAATGCTTTCTGGTTGGCTTGCAGGGCAGGGGCGGCGTTCGAGTCGGGCAGGATGTTTCCTATTAGAATGTGAGAATGGCGGCAACACTGCGGTATGGACTGATCCCTACGTTCGACCAATTCCTCACGTTCCGGTCGCTTCTCGAGGTGCTTCCTCAGGTTGTCCGATTGTTGCTGACGCTCGAGTTCGTGCTGTTTTGCCTGCAGGGCCCTGCACACATAGTGAGGAACTGCGCTAGCGTCTTGACAGACTAGGCTGTAGACTCACGGGGCAGCATTGCTGTTAAGAAGGATATTGCGATTCTTCAGGTCTTGAACATCAGGGCGCTGCTGCAGGTGTTTCTCGAGAGAGTTCCGGCGCTCAATGGGGGAGATAGGAGTTTCGTCGACCTTGAGGTCAGGCGTGTTTTCTTCGTTCAACGCGTTAGACATCTTGATAGGAAGTGGCTTTCTCGACTGAAGTGAGGCTCGAGTATTGAAATTGAAGGAAAGGCTAAGGAAGGATACTCGTAGGTGGGAGCAAGATGCTCTTGTCCAGACTGGCCGCTGACTGACGTCGGAGACCCTTTGTCCCCTGCGATTGGGCCCTGTTGTCACCTGTTGCGATGGCAATGGTAAAGCTCGGGCCTTGGAATGCCCTGCTGATCCCGCCAATTTCCATGTGCCACTGGTGCCATGGTCAAGTGCCCCGCGCTGGCGGCCACCTAGGTACCTAGGTAGTGTAGCATGCCAGCCCCTCTTTGTGTTCAATGGCGGGCTGAGGGGAAGAGCTGGCGCCAGACTTTCAGCCCCCAAAATCTGCGGGATGAACCTAATAGGCACCGATGCCGCTAAAGCACTAGCTTCGCCTTCTCCTCTCAGGCGCCAGGGTCGAAAGTCGTGTCGCGTCATAATTTATTCGTCGTGCCATCATTGCTGCGCTTCCAGTCCGGTATACAACTTTCATTACTGCACCATTTGCTTTCCACAGTTCACCTCTTCGTTCCCATCCTCCTCCTGGAATCCTCTCCTACGATGCTCCCACTATGTGGATTCTTGATACCAATGCCGATTTCTTTCAGGGAAGGCGAATGTGGCTCAAGCCTGGGCAGAGATACTTGTTTGGTCGGGTTAAGAAAGATGGCGTTATGATCGCTATTGATCACAAAACAGTCTCCAGACAACATTTCAATATCACCGTTGACCCTGTCAAAGATACCGACGTCGGTCAAATCCACACCCGAACGAAGATACGGATTGAGGATCACTCAAAGACAGGGACGTTTGTTAACGGCAAGCTGATCAAGAAGAAGGACCCAAAGAACGAGCAAGAACCGAACCCTTCGCGAGAACTGAATGACGCCGAAATTTCAATTCGACCAGGCAACTGTCCGTACGAATTCACCCTCACATGGCGACCCTGCGTGTTCACCTTTAACCTTCTCAAGAAAGAGATCAAGTCGGGAGTTCTCAAGGCAAAGCAGGCACGAGTACAAGATCTGGATATCAAAGCTATCAGCGACTTTTCTTCTGAGTATACGACTCATGTGGTGGCCAGCAAGAGAAATACTGCCAAGGGTCTGTTAGCGCTTGTCAACGCCAAATACCTTGTGACAGAGTCGTATCTCGATGCCCTGGACTATGCGGCCACTCCCATCACTCTGAGCCAGGAGGTGAATCTGTCTCCGCTGGAAAATGATTTCGACAGTGCCTGGCCTGATCCAAAGGACCATCTTCCTCCTCCAGGAAAAGAACCCACAATCAGACCTGCGAAATCATATCAGCCAGATCCCGCACGACTCAACGTATTTGAACATTATACGTTTGTCTTTGGCGAGCAGACTCAGTATGACAATCTGTTACCGGTCGTAACGAGTGGGCATGGGAAAGCTATACTGTTCAAGGTGGTGAATTTTGAAACAACAAGTGACGAGCTGATTAAATTCTTGCAGAATGCGGCCGGGAATAAAGCTGGCGGAAATGAAAATGGATCAAAAGGCGGAGTCATCTTGGTTCGATGGTCTGGAAAGGAGGATGTCCAAGAATGGACCAACACGCTTATCAATGAGACCGCGTTGAAGATGGACCAGCGAGCAATTGATCAGTCCGAGTTCTTGGAAGCTATTCTGGCAAACGATGCCGGACTCCTTAAACAACCAATCCCGTTTGAAAGCACCAGTGATGGAAGAATCGCACCTCCCCCATCTGCAGCGAACTCCCTTGCCACAGGGCAGGCTCCTGAGTCTCGCACAAATGGCGACTCCACATCTAATGGAGCAGAGAACGGAAGTCTTCAAGCAGCGCTTGCCATGAAAGCGGCAGACAACGCAGCAGCGTCCTTTCAGCCTTCTCAAACGTCAGGGCAGGATGATTCACGGGTCAATGATGCAGGAGGAAGCATTACAAAACCTCTCTCCGTCCCTAAAGTCTCGCAACTGACCAAATTCAAGAATTTCGACGATGGATTCGATCCCGATGCCGTGGCTGTTTATGAGGACGACGAGGTAATTGAGGAAGAAGCATACGTCTCCGGACCGGAGACGCGATCTAAGTCACCTGTCGTAGTCAAACAAGAGCCTTCTGCGACATTGAGAAAGCGACCTCGCTCCCCAACAGAAGAGCGACCTGATACGTTCGCAGAGGAAATGGATGATCTCCTTCCTGCAGCTACCGCATTGAAGAGACGGAAGCTCGCAGAAGCAGCCGCGAATGGCCGTATTGATGAAATGGATGATATTCAACCACGTCCAGCACCTGTGAGAAGGATCAAGAAGGAACGAGAAATCGACGTCCGCGAAGCCGCCAGAAAGCAACGGGAAGTGAAAGAAGAAGCCGCGCGGAGAGAGGAAGAAGAGCTTGAAGCTGTCCTGCCTGACATTGAGGACAAGGAACCCGCGAACCTCGTTGACGTAGTCACTGTTGATCTACCAGTCCGTGATAAGATGAAGAAGGCGAACAGTAGGGTCAACGGGGATCATGGACCAGACTGGGATCCCAGGTGGAATGGTCGCAAGAACTTCAAGGGTTTCCGTCGCAAAGGCGATCCAGCTCAGCGAAGATCTCATGCCAACAAAGTCATCGTGCAGTTAGTCGAAGTTCCGAATAAAACAGGTGGATTGGGTGATCAATATTGGTCGAAGACTGAAGAAGAGAAGGAGCGCGAGAGGGAAAGGAAGCGCAGGGAAGAGGCGAGAAACAAACGGACAACGCAGAGTCAGACCCAGCCGTCGAGCGGGACAGTCGGTGGTCGTGCCGATGGGAGATCGAGAACAAGGATCGTCTTGGACGATGATGATGAAGAAATCGACGATGTGATTGAACAGGCAGAAGAAGACGCTGAGAATGCATCGATAGCTAGGACGACTCCTGGGGTTTCTCGTCTACAGCGCGAAGCAGAGGACATCGCGGAGCATGAGATCGACCCAGACACGCCGAGGCGTACCCGTGCTGCGGACCGGACGCGGCAGGCGAGCGAGAACGCTTCCGAGACAGGCGGAGACGACACGACAACAGCGAGAGCGACGACTCAATCGCAGAAGGGCAAGAGGGCTGCAAACTCCAATGCAGAGACGAGCCGGCCAAAGCGGCAAAAGACTTTACCTGTCACGACTGTGCGTGGCGACGACAGCGAGGATGACGACAGTGATGATATGAAATTCCGGTTTGGAACAAGAGCACGCAGGGGAAGGGGCAATGGAAGGGGAGGAAGGGTTGGAAGTTGATACCCATACTCCGCTGAGAAAGCCTGTGTCAAAGGGAGATAGATTCCATGATGGATATGGTGTATGTAGCACAATATGGAACCGATGGAACCTTGAAAAACATCTCTGCACTCAGGAATCTATCTACTCGGTAGAAATAGTAATAACTCCTCGTATGGAATCGCCTTGGGTACGAGCCGTTGGCCATAGCGTTTCACGAGGCTGAGGGCTCCTGAGTTTAGCCCGGTGGCCTCCACTACTCTAACTGGCTTCCTACACATAGCTATACCGCGAGCGTTGACAACAAATGGATTCATATAATGGCGAATGTTCACGATTTGAACTTTTTTGCACTCATTTCTCGACCTCTTATCTATCGCTTGCTCGTATCGTAAGAATCATACCATCGCCATTCTTGTACCCCCAACCCTCACCAAGTCCTCTTTTTGGGGAGAGAGAGAGACACTGGACCCGTACTTACACCTCTGTTACACCCCCTCCGGGCAAGACGGTCTATCTTACCTACCGCCAATAACTCGGGCCCCTCCCCTTGAGGTACGTCTCCCAGGCCTCATCAAGCACATCCACGACTTCCTGCGGTAGGGGCCCCTTTTCCAGATCTCTCAGATTGCTCTCCAGCTGCGCGAGGGAGCTGACGCCGATGATGACGCCGTCGTTGCCGCCATCCTTGGCGAATTTCAGGGCCGAGTGGTGGATGCACCATCGCAGCGCGGTCTCGAGTAAGGTGAGTTGGTGGCGTTGGACGACGGGCTCGATCAGTTGGAGGGCTTGGAAAGTCGAGTCCTGGAAGTACCGGTCGCGGTACATCTAATACAAATACGATCAGGATAAGTTGTGGGAGGTGATTGGGAGGGCATTTGATTTTTTTAATAAATTTGAGTCTGCTGGCTTGGGGGAGGTGCTTTGAGAGACTTATGAAGTCTTCCTCAAACTTTACGTACCTTTCCTGTCCGGGACACGTCTGCGAAGCGGCCCTCGCTGGGCATGTCGCTCTTGGATTTGTATTTGCCACTAAACACGCCACCGGCGAGCTGGATGCTTGCGTTAGTCCCGGGGGTTCCTTGACGGATGGAGGAAAATGAGACGACAAACAACACTTACCGGGTTGTAAACCACCAAGTCTATTCCATACCTGCAGGAAAACCGCGTGTCAGCTTGTTTGGCTTCTCAGGTAGCTGCGCGGGTTGGAGGTCCTCACTTTCGACAACAGGGGACCAATTCCTTCTCAATATCCCTCGTGATGGCATTGTACATGGCCTGGTAAATCGTGGGTTTCACCCAACCTCGCTCGTTGGCGATATTCCACACCTCGGCCACCTCCCAGGCCGCGAAGTTGCTCAGGCCCAATTGGACGAATTTGCCTTCTTGGAACATCTCGTTCAGGCACTGCAGCGTGTCCTTGAAGGGCACGGATCGGTCGGGGGCGTGGAGGTAGAAGATGTCGACACTATTCGTCCCCAACTCGGCCAGGCTCTTCTCGAGACTCGCCCGCAGCTTTTCGGGGGAGTGGTCGCCTGGCTTCGCGGGGAAGCACTTGGTGGCCAAGGTCAGGCCGCGGTCTTTCCATCGAGCCTCTCTTGTGAATGCCTCTTGTTCGCCGGCAATGTAAGCCCGCGCTGTGTCCACCTCGTTGTAACCCCGGGACTGGAAGTAGTCGAGGTTCTTGTTGTATTCTTCCAAAGTCGTGATCCGCCCGCCCTTGGACTCGGTCCCGGGGGGTCCGAATGTCATGAGCCCGAGGATGACGCGCGGTTTGTCACTGTTGATCATGGTGGAAGTCACGAGCGGCATCTTTGCGGCGGCGGTGGTGGACGAGACCGAAAACGAGGAGGGAGCTGGGGATATGTGACGGGTGAGGGATGTTAAGCGGGCAGAAGCCGTCTGGGGTGAGAGGGAGGCTTGAGAACGGGCGATGGCGGCGCGGAACATGAGATTGAGGACGAGACTTTGTTCATGCAAGAGGCCACTTTCTCTCAAAGATAGAAAGTAATAGTAGATACGATGGTGTGGTTCCTTCAGCGACTTGCTATCAGCTACACTCGGAGGCGCGCACCCAAATTCCCCCAAGAAAGTGACGCCACTGGACTCCTTCTCCAATTCCCAATTCTGGTCAATCAGTGGGATATTGATATTAGCCTAATGCGGCACGGTCGGTGTTCTCCTCTTACGGCATTCTTCGTCCAGGTGTTGTCATTGTCGTTATGTATCGACCTGGCATCCAGGATCAAGCCACTCTCTGCCAGTGAGATATCAAGTGGAGCTTGTCCAGCTATCAGCCCTGTACTAAGTACAAGCATCGCGACAACTACTAATGCCCCAATACCTCTAGACCAGCACGAGCAGCCTCTGTCAATGTACACGCATTCCAGCCACTTCGACAATGACTCTAACACTGCAAATTGTAATCTTCCTTGATGACTTGAGCACTTTTCTCAGCGATCATGTATACCGGTCCTTGGAGGTTGACATCCGGCAGCCGCGGGATGATACTGACATCGCACACCCGGAGGTTTTGCACTCCATAGACTCGCAAACGTGCATCTACCACACCACCAGCTGCCTCGGGCAGCATCTGGCAAGATCCACTTGCATGCCAGTTCGGAATGGTATTGGCCTTGATGTAGTCGAAGATGGTGTCGTCCGAGGCGTTTGCAGGAACATTCGCAAATCCCGGTTGGACCTCGCCGTTGTTGGGCCCAGTTGTGAACTGTGCAATAGCTGGATGTGCAAGCAAAGTTCTCAGATCCTTGAAGGCATTGATGGCGACGGCGCGATCAGTCGCATTCGAGTAGTAGTTAGGGTCGATGTTTGGGGCATCAAACATTGATGCCGACTTCAGCGTCACGCTGCCGCGACTGAGCGCCACAAGCGGCGACGCCGTGAGAGAAATGTAAGACAAGTTGGACTGAGGCACATAGTATAAGGACGAAAGACCATTTCCAGTTGACGAAGCGCCCGGGAGGAAAGCCGGTCCGCTGGGGTAAAAGAGGGATTCATACAAGAACTCGACATGCGATTGGTTGACAAGTCCTGCATCGAGCACAGCTTGCGCCCCTATGGCTTGCAGGGTGGCATTCGATAATTGCTGGAAAGCATTAGTGATACCAGAAGGAGCCGTGTATGGCCCCGTCAGGGAATCGAGGAACTGCTGTTCCGCCGCTTCAAGTGTGGTATCGTTGACCGCCATAAAACTCGTCGAAGCTGTTTGTTGAACCAAGGCCATGATGCTGAAGACGCAGTGATCGTTCAAGCTACGCAGAATTAGAGCGGCATTCTGTCAAGAGGGCGCTGACACTCACTTCTGTCCGACATTCTCGTTGATATGCACTGGGGTGATCCCGTTCTGGCTCAGCTGTGCGCTAGGCCCGATTCCCTGGAGCGACATTAGAAGGAGTCGTCGACTTGTCCACATAATCACTGACCGAGATCATCAGCAGTTGAGGGGTATTGAAGGCACCCATAGTCACAATGACCTCTTTAGCGGCATTGACCGTGATAAATTGCCCAGTGGGCTGATCTGTGAAGGAGACACCCGTGGCGCGTGATGTTCCATTGCTGTCTTTGGTGAACTGGATCGAGGTCACCGAGGCATAGTGGAGGACGTCTAGATTCGTGCGGTTCTGGACTGGTTTGTAGAAGGCGTCGTAGCTCGAGCTGCGTCTGAGCCTGCTGTCAAAACATCCTGTGCCTTGCTTGACACCTGTGTTGTTGCCATTGTTGAGTTCATTGACAATGGGAATGCCGATGGCTTCGCCAGCGCGAATAAAGCCCACATTTGAGTCTGGCACGAACCCTTGGAATGCAATCTGTAGCTCGCCATTGGAGTATGCAGTAGGATCCCAGGTCTGGAAGCTGTGATCGAAGCTGTCATTGAAGTTGGGCGGGTTAAAGTGGGTTTGCTGTCACAGTCAGTCATTCCCTCTGCGTAGAAACATGTCATGCTCACTGACCTTGACGCTCAAAGGATACAAATCATCCCAGCCCCAGCCTTCGTTGCCCAGCTCCACCCAGTGATCGTAGACACTAGCGCTGCCTCTTCCAAAATACAAGCCATTAATGGCCGAACTTCCCCCAAGTCCACGTCCTCCTAGTAGCACACGATCAGTAATTTGAGCTCCGGAAGCCATGAAGTCACTCACGGTGATAGGGAAGAATTCGATTGTTGAGGTTCTGCTGCGGCACGGTGTAGTAGTTGTAGTCAATCGCGGTACCTGGGGTAGTGGTTAGCAGCTATGGCAAGAGTTCAGAGCTAGAAGCTCACCAGCAAGGTATTGGTTGCCGCCAGGGTACATATAATTCGCAACGACACCCGGTTCCGGACCTGCTTCCAACACAAGCACCCTGATGTTGGAACATTCAGTCAATCGGTTTGCAATAACGAGACCCGCTGTGCCGCCTGCTTGAGGTCAGTGACCGATTCGTGGCACGGGGTGCTTAGCTTACCTCCAGCGATGATGAAGTCGTATGTATCTTGAATGGTCTGTCTCTTGATCTTTTTGATAGGACCTGCACAGGATACACCTGCCAGAGCAGCGGTCATGAGCGCCGGGAAATACATGGCGCTGAGTTCGAGCTAACAATAGAGATGAAGAGGGAACTGGCAAGAACCGCTGGTCAGTATCCAACTGCCAACGTATATATGTCCCCGGACAGTCCTCAATGACATCGACACTCACTACTCCAACCAGCTGAGGTCCTTTTGTCCGTGATTTGATGTGATTATGCAGGACCTTAGGCCTGTAAGCACCCTGATGCTTGCAATCACAGAATGCAGCACGATTGGCTGTCATGTGCTTGGTTGAAAGGAAAGCTGAGAACATTGTGTCGATCGCGACGCCCTACGAGGCAGTGTCAAAGCACAACAGGCTTGGGACTCTTGGAACTCGTTGAGCATGTCATATTATGCGAAACAAAGCCTTGTTCTGACGCAGAGGCTTCTCAGAAAGTTAGTCAAAAGGATTGCTTACTTATGAAGATCAACGCTTACCTTACAGGTTGTATTCCGTTAAAGACAACTAGATCGCGTAGATCGAGACCTTCCAAAAGTGTCTTCTTCACTGCCATCTGTATGCTTGCCTGTATGAATTCTCAAATGTCAGTTTTGACTCCAGCTAGGTCGCGATCAGGGTTGTACCAAGCCTCGTTTAATAAGGCGCACCAGGGCATTTTCGCCTGAAACTGCGGACTTCGCACGAGTCTCGTGACTGTTCAGTAAGATTGACTCCGTAGGAACCTCACAATGTCCACATCCAGTCCCCTACTTCCCAAATAGGTCATATCAAGGACGTGAGTCCATGATTCTCACGCTCATTTTCAAAATCTGGGGTATGATCCGCTTGTCCAATCAAGGACTTGAGTGTACAACAGGAGCATGACTTATCCACTTTCCGTAATGAGTACTCAGTGTCGCCCAGTTATGAATATGATCTTCGACCTACCACTCCCATACCTGGGCAATTGGTAGGCAGCCATCAACGCGGACAACCTCGCCTGCAAGCTAGCTAGCGTCCCTCCACGTAGGCGATTGAGACCCTATGACGAAGCTTCGGCTATCCCTTTACCTGCACACGTACCCAGTTCTCGTGCTCTCGATGAGCATGTCAGCCCGCAGGAGGACACTAACAGAGTCGACAGAGACTGACTGCGACATAGTAAGCTTCCTGTCAAGATTCAACAATGGTGAGATTGTGGTGGTAATCACGTCTCGCGTCGAAGCAGGTCTGCTCACGTCTTGCTGCAACGACCTCGTATTATGGTTTCGAAGCCTCGATCTGTCCCCGGCAAGGCGTAAAATCTCTAACAAGCTCTTCTCCGTGACAATATGAGAGTAGGGCTTGTAACTTGCACAGCCACTTGGCAGATCCTCGTCAGAAATGCTGATCTGCAGTCAAACACAACGGAATCCAATGACTCGGTTCCCACCCTCGTTCAGTGTCTGTCCACAGCGTTCACTTTGCGAGCACGATCATGACGAAGACGCCACATATTGGCCTCTTTCAAGCAGTGAGCCCTGAATAGCTGTAAGAGTGATATCGTTCTGCGAGATGTCGAACTCCGACAGTACATGAACAGCTATGGGGATATTGTGGAGACATTCCCCTGAGCGAATGGACAATGCTTGTTGTGCATGCCTTTCCAGACCGAGAAAGTGAGATGTCGGGTGTCAGAATCGGGCTTGAAAAGGTGCCACCCCGGCATTATGCGTCTTTCGATGTCGGTACTCCGCCTCCTATCGTACAATCTTTTGTCCAGGGCTGTTGACCGCGGCACTACCGCGGGCATGCACTTGTCTTCAGCGATTGACGGCTCACTCATACCTAGAGCTGGATGCTCCCTCGCAGACCCGATGTAAATCAGACATCCATGTAGTTGTATTGTTAGTGCCCGGGGGTATTTCCCTTCCGTAAAGATGTCTCAGCGAGGGGTGGTATATCCCTGTCTCGGAGGCTCGCCGAGGTGCTTGCCGAAGCCTTTCAAGACTGTTGCCCTGACAGACTTGGAGGGTATGTGAAGACTCCAAAAAGGCTGGAGTGCATCAAGCCTGACGTACAGCTTGTGGCAATCCCGTCGTAGACATATTATGTATTCCAATTTCGGAATTCGAATGGTTAGGCCGCCCGTGTGGCCACATGTTCGGAGCAGTCAGCAACCGTGAGATGAGCCGCTGTTCCCGAACCAAAGTTGCTGCAAAGCACCTGTTGATCTCGGATTTGTCGATTGGTTAGCTTCAAAGTCTCAATCTGTAGGCCGGGCATCTCAAGCACGCCAGAAATGTCTCTTACCGAACATATTGAACGGCTTCGATCGATCCTAAGTTCTGATGAAATCATAGTCCCTGGTTCAGACTTGTACAGAGCAGAGTCTCTGCCATGGGCGGCACAGAAAGACCTGAAACCTGCCACGGTCATTCGTCCCACGAATACCGAGTCATTGAGCAAGGCTTTGGCGTACCTCTCAAAAACAGACCTATGCCTTGGCATTCGCAGTCAAGGCGTTGGTTCGGCTTCGGCAAAGGATGTCTTGATAAGCATGACAGCATTTGATGATGTTGACTTCGATCGGCAAAATGAAATCGTGACGGTAGGAGCTGGACAAAGCTGGGGTCAATATTATGAGAAGATGGACAGGATCGCCCCAGATTTTGCGAGTAAGTGGTCCAGTGAAATGTCCTTTCTCTAGCCGGACACAGTCAACAAGAGATCCTGACTTTGCTGATAGCTGTATCTGTTCGTACGCCCAGCGTGGGCGTGGGCGGAAGCATTTTAGGTGGTGGATATTCCTGGCTCTCCTCAGAATATGGCTTGACCTCAGACCCCGCCAATCTCCTCGACGCCCAGGTTGTCAAAATTGACGGGACTGTCCTTTGGGCGTCCGAAGACCCAGAACTGCTCTGGGGGCTCAGAGGGACGAATGGCGCATTTTGTGGTAAGGCGTGATTGGCTGCAGCCAGACCCTTATGCTGACTCTTGGTTAGTGGTCACTCGGTTCAAGCTTCGAGCTCGCAAGTATCAGCCTCAGATCTGGGGCGGGTACATTTTCATCCCGAAGACAGAGCTGAGAGCTGTCGTCAGAGGTATTGCCGCCATGGATGCAAGGCCTCCAAATCCCAAAGTGGCTTTCTGTCTCTTTGTGATGAGGAAAGAGCAGTTGATACATATGGGTGCTAAAGAAGATATGTTGATGATCCTTGCGTTTGACGCGCTTGGTGAAACACACGGGAGAAGTGACGCTGGCTTTAAATGGGCGCTGGATTGTCCGGGAGCAGTAGACACAACCAAGATAATTGGCCTGTCAGGTATGGCCAAACTGCAAGGTAAGGCTTGTTCGTGACATTGACCTGATCATGAGATGACCCTTTCGCCAGAAAATGTTGGTAAGGCCAAGGGTATGGCCAATGTTTGGTGGGCTCCACTAGCACTAAGCAGGGTGGATGAGGCGACACTTCTTCGAGCATTCGACTGGTATGACAATGCCGCTGCTTCACCGGGGTCAGTAGCAAAGCGAGTGCAGTTATTTTTCGAGATTTTCACCACAGTGAGTACGCCCTTGCTGGTCCATGCTGCTCGTCCTCTCACCAGATCCCAATAGCGAGATTCTCTTGGATCCAACGTCGATTCCGCTTGGCCACGTCCTCAAGGCTTTCAGCACAAGATAACGCTCGGCGCCGGGACGGATATCGGAGCGCCTCCAGAAGAAACCGAAATGGCGAAGAGGCTGGTCATAGACGGTCCAAAACAGATAGTGAACACAACAATGCCGGTTCAAGTCGTACCGAATGTAATGGAAGGCTTCCATGACCCTCTCACCCAGGTAAGACCTTTCAGAGAGCCTCCCTCACATCTTTCTGACGGCATAATCACAGATATACCGCCAGCATTACCCGAGGCTGCAAGCGTTGAAGAAAAGATATGATCCTGACAATCGACTTGGAGGACCTATCAGATTAGTCGAAGCCTCTCAGAATGAAACCACTTAACAAGTATTTAGACTCAGGCTGATGCCTCTAAATCCGCGTGATTCACCCCAAGTCTTCTCCTGCTCTCGATCTCGCTATCATGGATCGTGAGTGTATAGCGAGACTCATTGCTGCTGAACAGATCGAGTTGAAACTCGGCTCGAATGGATGCCTTCTGGTCAAGGAGCTCAGAGCACCGTTCAGAGCAATTACTGTCTCTATACTGGGATCACTAAACTGTCGATATCATCTAAGAGCCGCATCGAGGAAGCCAGTGCGGAAAATTGGAAGAAGCAGAACAAGGTGAGGTTAGAAGAAAGTCGCGTTCAAGATCTTCAGGACCCAGGAAGCAGTATCACGTGCTACCTGCGCCTGCAATGATTGACTGTGTTGCTGTGCACGATTAGAAATCACCGGTGTAGTCAACTGGATCTGCTCGTTTGTTTCATGGCCGTTCTTTCAACAGTGTGCTTATCATGAGAACTGCGTTGCTGGCTACCTGTCGAGTGTGTATGTGCAAAGCACCGGTGATAGATATCCCCAGCGGTCAAACTACGAGTAGGCCACTGAGGTTGGGCGATAGGGGTCCCCTGGGTCGTCCCCTAAGTGAATTGAGCCTAGTCAGATGCACCCAACGTGGGATTCAGGGTCCAGCTTAACAGGGCCGACAGCCTAACACTAGCCTAGTGACTATAGCGGTCGGAGCCCTATTCGCCTATTCGCCTTCACCCCAATTGGGTGCCAACCGGCAGGGTTTAGTGAGGCTCCTCGTGCAAATGATGATGGAAACCTTCGACCTCCGCAAAGATGGTGCAATTCTCTCATTATTTCTATCAACTACTACTGGTGAATCTGACCAACGACGATAAAGCCCTTCCTATCAGAGGCGCACGAGCCTGTCCCACTGCAACCAACAGTGCCACTTATCGACCGCCAGACCGACTGCGCCTGATTCTGTCCTCCCCCACCGCAGACCACTGACCAAATCTGGTGACCTTTTTATAATCCTGCCTGCTCCCAACCGCATGGATGACACCATCCGACAGCAGCGACTCGTCCGGGGGGGATCTCATCTATACGCCTCCTGGAACTGAGTCCCCTCTACCTCTCACAACGGCCTCTGCCGCGACCTCCAAAGCCCCCTTGCGTCCTTCGAGCCCCTTACGTCTAAACTCCCTCCCCCCAGCTATAAAAGACGAATTCCGGGCCGAACGACAGCACAGTCGAGGAGTACACTTCAATCTGAATGACGAACCTATAGACGACGGAGGAAACGACGACGACGAAGACGACGACATGGACGGGAGAACGCCCATGCATAGGCCTACGGGCCCAGAATCGCATGAGCCGCTACTAGGGGAAGATAAAAAAGCGAATACCAGAGGTCGACCGGAGTCTCCAAGTCTCCATGGCTCAGCCAGACCAGCAGCCTCGTCCCGGAGGAGCACATTCCGTTCGCGATCACCCTCATACGCCCAACCCGAAGACATGGTTCGGCGGAAATACATCTACGCCTCCTTCTTCCTCATCCTCTCCCTCATCTCCTTTGTCGTCCAGACGGAAACTGCGGTGTATATTCAACACGAACTGAAATGGGACAAGGCATACTGCATGATGTACCTGACACACGGCTCCTGGATATGCCTCTGGCCCGTCCAACTCATCTTCCTCCGGATACAGAAACGAAAACTATCCTGGTCTGCGTTCTGGCGGAGACACGTCTATCTCCTTCGCTCTACAGCGCAAATGGTCCGCTCTCAAGAACTACATCTCTCAAAGTCCACCACTTTGATCTCCCCATGGCCCTACATGATCAAAGCCACCGCCTTCATTACCACGTTTCTAACCATGGCCGGAGGATCGTGGTATGTTGCTGTCAATTTAACCTCCCCATCCGACCTGACGGCCATCTACAATTGCTCCGCCTTCTTCGCCTACGTATTCTCCATCATGCTCCTCAACGACAAACTACGCTTTGACAAGGGCCTCTCGGTCGCACTCGCCATCATTGGCGTCCTGGTTGTCGCATATGGTGACAAAGACGACACCACCCCGGGCCCGGGAACGGCGAACCCTGGTGCTGAAAAGGGATTCGGAACAAAACTTTTGGGAAACATCATAATTGGCATTGGCTCGGTCGCGTATGGGTTTTATGAAGTTCTTTACAAACGCTTCGCCTGCCCCCCTGAAGGCACCTCTCCGGGCAGGGGCATGATTTTCGCAAACACATTTGGCAGCATGGTCGGATTCTTCACCTTGACCGTTCTCTGGATTCCTTTACCTATCCTCCATTGGACCGGGCTGGAAACATTCGAGATCCCCAGTGGGCCAGCAGCCCGGTTGCTCGCCATCTCGACCCTCTCCAACGCCGTCTTCTCCGGCTCTTTCCTCGTCCTCATGTCCCTCACGTCGCCGGTGTTGAGCTCCGTCGCCGCACTCCTCACGATCTTCTTGGTGGGTATCACGGACTGGATCATCACGGGGAAACCACTCAGTGCAGCGGCCCTCGCTGGTTGCGGCTTGATCATTATCGCGTTTGTAATGTTGAGTTGGGCCACGTACCGGGAGATGAGGGAAGAACAGCTGAAAAGGGAAGAAGAGGAAGAGAATAAAGTGTTTGATGATGACGACGATGATGATGAAGGTGATGAAGAGCCCGTGTCTTCAAGCAATAGAAGGAGGGCCAGTTGATTCACCTACTTTTGACGAGTTCGGATACGTAATCCAACTCTTGTATATTTTGCGAGGTCCCAGTGATATCTTTGCTGATAAAACGTTTGGCGGATCGCATTCGCATCCTGCAGGGCGCAGAGCGGGACACACTTTTGAAGCGTGGCTACCTACACGGGATGGATGTCCATGTTGGCCACCACCTGCATGTGGCAGTTCTATGCATTGAAATGGAATATTTCTGGGTCGAGGTCTAGGATGTCTCAACACCCCACTTTCTAGGCATGGGGAGCAGCGAGGTATTCATGGCTCCAGTCAGTCAGACTGGACATGGCGGGGGGTTCTCGAAAGAATTTGGCATCTACAGGCGTTTGCGGACTACATTATATACGTCAACTTACATAGCCGTTGCAGGCTTGAGGCAGAAGAGCTAAGGCTGGAGGTCATATACACCCCGAGCAGGAGAGTCTTCCTGAGAATGGGGAGTTGCAAGTCCGAACATGAATTGTCTATTTGTATCTCAACGTCATTTCTCATGAGCCCGTGTACAAACCAAGTCGTGAAATCTCAGGTAAAGAATAGTCTCTTCTGCCTTCTCCCGCCAGCCACATCCGGCTCCATCATATTGCTAGAGGAGACTTTTCTCTTAGCCTTCACCCCATTGACAGACTTCGGCCTATCTAGCATGGATGCATCAGGCGATGCTCTGCTAGAGGCTGCGACTGCAGCAGATCCATTTGCCTCGGCTACCACCTCTTTGATCGTCTGCCGCGAGAGACACAGGTCGATGTGGCTGTTGAACTCCCTGTCGCTTGCTGGTTGCGGGAGCTGACAGATTGGACAGTCCCATAATGCTTCTTGCCTGTGCTCTTCTTTCAAGGCCGGCACAGCAGGAGCAGCTTTGTTCAGCACCCGTCCATGCTTGGATTGTGGCGAGGCTGCCGGCGAGTTCGGCTCGCTGCCATACTTGTACCTGCCAAAGGGTTCGTGCCAGTCTGCTGTAGAGACATAGGCTCCTGGGAAAAGAGCATTCGGCTCCAGGTTCTGGGCGGCGTCACGCTGCTGCTCCTGACTTAGGCGCTCTAGCTCTTCAATCTCCTCCTGTCTTTCCTGCCGTGCGGCTTCTTCGAACTCTGAGTCTGGCCAAACTTCCCATTCTGCATCATCTGCTTGCATACCCGTAGAGCCGTTGTCGTTGTTGAATTTGCGGCCGAAGAAATCAGTGCCCGTTTTCTTGGTGCTGACTAGGTGGGTGCATCGTAGTCCCATCAAACGCAGCCGGAAGTCCGGGATCTCCTTCTCGAGTTTGGCCAACATCGGTAGGCTGTAGTTGTAGAGATCATCTGCGAGGTGGACCGCCTTTGGGGTAGCGACTTGTCGGGTGAAGACCTCGTAAGTGTGTAGCTTGACCTTCAGAACCAGAGTCCGACCTTTGACCTCGACGCGGACCATATCTTTAGCTAGTTCTTCGGCTGTATGGCGAAGCTTCTCGCGAAGTTCTTGCTTGTTGCTGATGTCACGGAATGTACTTTCCGTTCCTACACTCTTTCGCTCATACTCCTCAGCAGGCTGTACAGCCGTGCGCCCAAGACCAAGATAGGTCTGCATCAGGAACTGGAATGCCTTCTCTCCAAAGAGCTTGTAGAGGTATGCTCGCTGAACGTAGATATCACCGCACGTTTTAACGCCAATGGCATCGAGCTCTCGCTCAAACACACGACCGACGCCGTTGACTTTGCGCACTGGGAGTGTAGACATGAACGACATGACAGCAGCTCGATCGTTGGGTATTCGAAACTGCCCATTGGGTTTGTTCTTATTGGAACAGATCTTGGCCAATTTGGCATTGGGCGCAATACCGGCGGAGATCGTGATCTTGCACTTCTCATGCACTTCCTTTCGCAGTTGCTCAACTGCAGCTTCGGGATCGATCCCGTGAGTGTTGCAGTACTCTGTGATGTTCATGTAGGCTTCGTCGATGCTAGAGCTCTCGAAACGTGGGTCGTACTCTGCGAGGATAGCTCTTACTTCTTTTGCCTTGGCTGTGTATTTGTCAAAATTCAAGGGTAGACAGATCAGTTGAGGGCATAGTTTCTTCGCCACGAATCCTGCCATGGCACTGCGACAACCGTATTTCCGGGCCTCGTAGTTACAGGTGGTAAGGACGCCCATCCCGACGGCCATGGGGACAGTCTTGAGCTCAGGTCGATCAATCTCTTCAACAGCGGCGTAGAAGGCGTCGCAGTCGATGTGAACGACATACTGTGAGAGGTCTCTGGCCAATTCGAGGCATGCAATGTAGTCGTCTGCCCGGCGCAGGTCTGTCTTGAGGTCGAGCTTCTCCAGTTGTGCCTTTTGTTTTAAAATCCGCTCGATCTTCAAAGTCAAGTTCCTGTCCTTCACTTCTTCATTGTTGAAGAACTTGGAGCCTTTGGAGGCCTCGTATATAATTTCAGAGACCTTCTTCTGATCGACCGCATCCTGTCCAGCCTTGGTCAAGGAAGGACCGAGAAGATGGTGCTTCAGGGAATGGTGCTGGGATGCCTGGAGGAGGGCTTCCTGAGCCTGCGGTTTCTGGTCGAGGTCATCTTGAGAATTGTCTGTGTCCGGGTCGACATCTATTAGGGAGGCATCATCTTCTTCATGCAATGTCATTGCAACACCATAAGAATGGCACCGGGCAACATATCGAGGGATGCTGTTTTCAGCAGTAGGGTGTCTCGTTAGCGAGGAACCGTTGGGACGCGACGAGCGACAGGGAAGGGCGTGGAGGGCGTGGTAGGCGTGGTAGGCGTGGTGGTACCTAGACGTGTTTAGCGAGAGTCAGTGCCAGTGGGTGCCAGTGGGTGCCAGTCACCTGCGTTCAATGACGGAACCAAAACCCCCAAACTAAACCCTTTGCGGTATTCCACTGGAGCGTGCGCCCGGAATCCCAAACAGCTTGTTGACATTCATGTGGAGAGACACCGCCTGCCTGCGCTCAATGCCTGCCTACAGAGCACAGAGCCTGCTCGCTCACTTGAGCCGACAATAATGGTCTCTATGAGTCCTCGAACAACCATCCATTGCTGTCATGGGAGAGCGAGAGCGAGAGCGTTCGCAGCCACAATTAATTCCTCGTTCTCGACGTTCGCCCCTCCCGACAACCATGCCCGCCGATAAACAAACCCGGCCGAACACCTCGAAACCACTCACTCCCGCCCTCAGCGCAAATTTCCGCACGGCCAAGAGCCCATTGACACCGAGGGTGGTGGGTTCTGCCTCGTCGTCCCCGAACTTGACCTCTCGCAGAGAGCCTTTCGTCAGGTCAAAATCACCCCCCAAGCCCGATCAGACCACAACACCCTTAAACGGAAACATCACTCCTCGGTCGGGTGCAAGGAAATCACGAGTCGGCACAGAGTCTCCTTTGACTCCGGCACAGGCGAGAGGAACAGGCAATGGCCAGAGGCCAAGAGCGTCGTCGGGCAATGAGGCATCGAAACCCACTAGGGGTGCAATGCGAGGTCTCGGCCTCACCAGCCCACGGCTTGCTGCAAGTACAGGTGCTCTGCCAAAAGCAAACACGTCGGGTTCTACGTCTGCTGGGGGAGTCCATCGAAGGTTGTCCGCCGCAAAGAGCATGATAGAGGGCGACAAAGATATCGCGTCAAAGTTCTTTCACGCAGACGAGGTCAAGCCCGTCGTCGGATCCCCAGACGCTGACGAGGGTCACCGATTCCCACCAAAGCCAGGACACTTCTTCGTCGGTTCCCCCCCGCTAACCAGGGAAAACTCAAGTGGAAAGGAGAACCTCGACGATAAGTTCTTCAGGGCAAATGATTTGACACCACATGGACCAGCTCGACGTAACGTCCTTCCTCACATCTCAACAGAGAGATTGACCAGTCCGGCCGTTACAACAGCTCCACACGGTTTTCGAAACACTCCGCCTCAATCGCCAAACAAGGTTCACAGAGGCGTCCCTCTAGAACTCCCGTCACCCCGAAAACCACAACCTGGCCAGTCGCCCTCTCCGCCAGGGCCTCGAACGACTGCCCAACGCCCTAAAAGCAGCTCAGGCAGTACGACAATATCTCAGCCTACACCAAAAGGTCATCGAAAGTCAATCAGCGCCAGCTCCATTGGTTCGCCAGCTCTCAGGAGATTGAGCAATACCAGAGCACAAGCACCCCAACCATTAGATCTCCACCCTACTCCTTCAGTGTCACCCCGGATCCACGGGAATAACCTTCTGTCTCCGGAAACATTGAGTCCCAGGTCTATCAGCCTCGCATCGACGAACACTGTCCCCACCTCTGTCCTAAGCGACATTGAATTTCCAGAAGCCACAAAGACGCTTGGTGCATCCGCGCCGAGTTTAGACCCAAAAACAGACCAAGCAACGACGAGCGTCCCGTCTCAGTTGGATCAAGCTGCTAATGCCCGCCGGGAACGCAAAGTTCTCGACTTGGAAATCTCCAACTCATCGTTACTGGCCATCAATAAAACCTTGGAACGTGAACTCCGCAAGCAGACCGGAGAATTGAGAAGGTATCGTCGACTGTCACGTTCAGGGAGATTATCGCTTGCGCCGACAACACGGACAACCTCTGAACAGTCTAATTTCACGCTCGATACGGTCACGGAGTTTGACGATGAAGATCGTCAATTCTCAGACAACGATGATAGTGATCTAGACGATCTCGATGATGAGGACGGGTCTATGCTATCCAATGAGTCAGGCTCCATGCTAAGCCCTTCCATTCAATCACGCCAGCGCGCGAGAGACGAGAAGCGACTGATGCAAGATCTTTCGCGCCATCAACAACTCCTTATTGATTTCCAGAAACTCAGCCAAAGCATCAAACGATGTCTCACCTGTTCGGAAGAGCTGATCCGAGAAGGAAACAAGGCTTTAGATTACAGAGTGGGAATAGGGGATGTGAAGCTTGGAGGGAGAGTTTTGAACGATGACGAACTGGATGAACGGGGTTTGGTGAACGGGGTGGAAGAACAGGAGGCAAGACAAGGGCTATTGAGTCCCAGCATCACCAAGGCGAACTTGGACGAGGCTCAACTTTGGGAAGCCGAGTCGCCTCCTCCAACAATAACTGCCAGCGAAGTGACAGCGATGCCTTCGTTGGACGAATTATCGGATATATTGAATTCTGTCAGCGCGCAGCTGGGGGAGACCTCCAGCTAGAGTGGCGTCTTGAAACCTTTTGGACTTGATCCACGGAAGGACTACCTGCAGGTTTCTTCCCTTATCACGACATAATGACCAGACTGACTGCATTGGAGGCCGGCCCTATTACGTTGAAAAGAGATTGCTATTATTTCCTTTTTGTTGTGGCGACGGGAGTTTCCCTTGTGTGGTGGTGGTGTGGGCATAAGAATGCGGGAATTCTGCCGTTGTTGTCGTTCGCCTCTTGTATTGTACAAAATGATACCCCCTTCGCAATCACCGCTGAGTTTGTTGCTTTTTCTTGGTGATGAATAGGTGCGCAAAGGGCTGGGAGGAAGATCAGAGAGAGAGAGCCGTGCCTTGCAAAAGGGGTTGGCTGCCTACAGTGTATAATTCCCCAGGTCGTAAATGAGAACGAATGGTTCGAAGAAGGCCGGACAGGAGAAAGACTGATCCGATTGATCAGTCTATAGGTATGTAAAGAAGAAGCCAAAAAAGGATTATCAACAGCCTCCTACCTAGTCATTCAAGTATCTACTGTAGAAAGGGCGGGGGTTTATAGCAACGAGGCAAAGGCGAAGAGGGAAAAGAAACATTATTTGGTTGGTATCTATTCTGCGAATCAAGCTGCGACGGCGTCTCAATGCACGACGAACAGCACGCTCCCATGCCTGTAATCCTGACCGATCCTTTCCTAGCATCCACCGCCCTCTGATTCTGCCCTTCACGGTCCAGAGACGTGTAGGTCCTCATTACCCTAGTAGTGGAGTAGTGGTTGTGTAAGTAGAGAAGAGCTTGTTGCAATAATGCATCTCGTGCTTTAAGGCGTGTCTAGCCAACCGAGCAAGAAAAAAGAGACACATTCCACACGCAACAGATTGTTGACAGATGGTCGAGTCGTCGATCCACGAGAGTCAGACAACTCTCTGGAATCCGGCTTCATTCAAGCCTTTATCTGGTCCAGGGAGCACTGGCCCTGGCTGTGGCTGGTCAAACTCATGCCGACGTCGACTGTCTCGGTGAGCCACCAGCGGTAGGCTCCTTGCTGCCGCCAAAGAAGTGTCTATGCGGTTGGTCGCCGTGGTTGCTGTCTTTCTGTTTCTCTTTTTCCTTTTTCTTTTCTTGTTTCTTCATCGACTCGGCCATTAGTTGTTCAAAGGCCATAAAGTCGCCTTCCTCGTCCGGATCGCGTTCAGCCTGCAGGAACACGGATGTTAGCATCAATAGCACGAAAAATCATTGGGATGCTGGAGCGTGCGCTACTCAAGCATAAAAGGAGGCTTACCTTTTGGTAGATAGTCCCGCATAGGACCAAAGCATGTGCTCTTTCTATCCGCTTCTCCAGTCTGACGTTCTTATCGTTCAGAATTCGGTCACAGACATCCCTCAACACACCCTGGATCTCGAATCTGGAGCCCCTCCATGCAGCGGCAAGGATCTTGCCAGTGACTTTCCTCTCGTACTCTGCTTTCTTTTCATCAGTCCAGTCGGCGCCACCCTTTTCTTCCAATTTGGCCATTTCTTCCATTGTGAGTTGGGCGTCGATGGCCGAGGAGATCGTATTCCACGTATCTTTTGCAAGGGTGCCTTTGTCTTTTAGACGCGAGAAGAAGCCTGAGATGCCGAGGAATTTCTGGGATTTGAGGAACGATGTGGCTTTCTGTAGGTATGTCTGTCCGACGGCATGAAGGATTTCGATACCGAAGGACTCCATCTTGAGATTTTCAACCTCGAGCCTGATCTTTTCCTGGAATGCATGCGTGACCTCGGGCCCCTTGTCTGTTTCTGTCCACACGCTGATCCGGTCGATCAGTTTCTTTGCGAGAGTCTCGACTCGTTCTTCTCGCAGACGTCGTCTCTCACGTTCGTAGGCTTCCAACTTCTCCCGCTGTTCTTTGGTCAGGCCGCCGCGCTTCTTCTTCTTCTGCAAGTCTTTCTCTTCCTGGGTCAAGCCCGCCGCGTCCATTCGCGCATCTTCTTCTGATCGGTCCATGATTGCTTGCTGGCCAGCGTATCTTCTCTGAGGGGTGCTAGTCCCAGAGGGACTGCTAGTAGACGTCGAGGGCTCCTCCCCGGAGACATATGGTGGTGGGGGTACAGTGGTTCCGTCTTGGGCGGAGTGTGCTCTTGCTTCGGTTTCCTTTGCATTCATGCTCGCAGCGGTCGCCTCCTTTTCCTTTGCTTCATGGATGTTTAATTTCTCTTCCGCATTTTTGGAAAGTTCCTCTTCTTCCATGGCCTGCATTGTGATGTCCATGGTATTTGTAAGATCTTTCAGCAGGCTCAACTCGCCGATGAGGTCGACAAAGGCATCGCCACCAAATATCATGCTGAAAAACTCGGCTGGATCCTCAAACCCTTGGCTGGGCATGGCTTTTTCTTTGCCATATTTGTCGTAAGCGGCACGAGTGTCCTTGTTCGACAGGACTTGGTAGGCTTCGCCAACGGCCTGGAAGCGAGCGTGCGCAGTTTCGTCGCCGGGGTTCTTGTCAGGATGCGTGGTGATGGCGAGCTTCCTGTAGGCCTTTTTGATTTCCAATTCGGAGGCATCTGGTTTGACGCCCAGGGCATCGTAGTAGGAAGTGTCGACAACCATTGTAGCAGGCGCAGTCGCGGACTGAGAAGGATGGGAGTTTCTGGCTTACGCGTCGACTGGCATGGGACGGAAATGTGTACGATTTATCTCGCAGCCTTTGGGCTCGTGAAGGCCGCCGCACCCGTTGGTCGCCGCAAGCACTGATCTCAGCAAAGGGGGGAGTGAAGTCATAGGCACTGCGTACTAGTAGACCAGTGACACCAGCTGAGCCTGTAGCTGAGCCACTTGGGGGCCACTGTGGCTAAAGACTGGCCTGGCAACATCCCTAGAGCTGATTCGGCCATCGCTTCGTTTGCCAATACCGCGTAGATGAATCCTCGGCTAAGGGTCGTGCCATTCGGATATGCCAACCTCCACACACAAAACACGATGGTCTAGTTCAGGTCGAGCGCGGGTACTTATCCAAACCTCGCCTCCCCTTTTCCTTTTCTCGGTCATGGTCGCTCGTTATTGCTTAGTATATCCCATACGTCTGGAGTGTTCAATGGTCAGCTAGGAGCACGGGGAGCTGTCCACATCTCGATTTGAAAACTGCATTGTAGCCAAAAATTCGTCACAATGGTCAAAGCCAGCGAGGTTCTATTTTACCTCTTCCACCCCCAGCAGTTGCGCTCCATCATTCAATGGTGAGTTGAGTAAGGTGTCCATGGCGTGTGACCACTGACACCTGCTCAGGAAAGTCTGGCACAATCCTGTCCACGAACGAGATGAATCCAAAGAAACTGAAGTCACCAAGCAATGCTTCAAATACCTGAACTTGACCAGTCGCTCATTCAGTGCCGTCATTCAAGAGTTACACCCAGAGCTTTTGCTGCCTGTAACTGTGTTCTACCTGGTCCTGCGCGGCTTGGACACCATTGAAGATGATACCTCCATCCCCGCAAAGAAGAAGGAGCCAGTCCTGCGCAACTTCGATGAGGTGCTTGACATTGATGGATGGACTTATACTGAGAATAGGCCAGAAGAGAAGGATCGCGACCTGTTGCTCAACTACGGATGTGTTGTCGAAGAATTTAAAAAGCTCAAACCTGCCTACCAAGTTATCATCAAGGATATCGCAAAGAGAATGGGCAATGGAATGGCCGACTACTGCCTGAAATCCGAGAACAATGAGTTTTCTGTCATCACGTGCGCCGAGTACGACGAATATTGTTACTATGTGGCGGGATTGGTTGGTGAGGGATGCACGAGAATGTTTGTGGAAAGCAAATTCGGGAATCCGGTTCTGCTGGACAGACCCCACCTTCACAAGTCGATGGGGATCTTCCTGCAAAAGACTAACATCATCCGGGACGTGCGAGAGGATTCCGACGACAACAGAGTGTTCTGGCCGAAGGAGATCTGGTCGAAGCACGTGGACAAATTCGAAGATCTCTTCCAGCCCGAGTACAAGGAGCAGGCATTGAATTGCAGCGCGGAGATGGTATTGAACGCGCTCAACCATGCCGACGAATGTATTTTCTACATGGCTGGGCTTAGGGAGCAGAGCGTATTCAACTTTTGCGCCATTCCACAGACCATGGCGATTGCGACGTTGGACCTCTGCTTCAGGAATTACGCCATGTTTCAGCGCAACATCAAAATCACAAAGGGTGAGGCCTGTCAGATCATGATCGAATCAACCCAGAACCTTCAGGTGGCATGCGAAGTGTTCCGCCGACATATCCATTCCATCCGCAAGAAGAATCGGCCGCAGGACCCGAATTTTCTGAAAATCAGCATTGCATGTGGCAAGGTGGAGCAGTTCATCGAGTCAATATTCCCATCCCAAAAGGTGGAGGAGATCTTGGCCAAGAACAAGGCCGACGAGGCTCGGGCAGCCCTTGCAAAGTCAGACAAGGATGCAGCAGATTCGAGAGGATTAAAGGAGACACTCGCCTTGTTCGGCGCCGTGATCGGGATGTTACTCTTCGTTACTGCCATTATGGTGAGCGAGCCCTTGTTCTGATTTTGCAAGTTAGCGCTAACAAGACACTAGGTTGCGGCTGCGTGGTTTATGGGTGCCCAATTCGACGTGGCTTTTGACGAAGTGAAGAAGTCCTGGGGACAGATCTTGAGTGGGGACGTCTTCAAAGGACCGCAAAACAGCACTTCGACCGACACCGCCCGTCATGGCGAACTATGATTGTTTGTCGTTGTTGTCCCGCGATGCTCGGCAGAGGGTGTGGATTGTTGCTAATAGCACACATGTATTTGCCCGCGGGTGTTGGCGGCATTGCAGGTTTAGTTCGAGAATAATGCCATTTCCAAAAGCATGTTCAGCTCACGAGATCAGACACAGGGTTTTGTTTTGTTGGAGGAATTGCCTCTGAAGCACGGATGTCAAATTGCAACTCAGCCGCTCTCATTGACTGTTGTTGTGCCGAAGATGTGCTAAAATCGATTGCTCGAAACTGACAATTGACAGGCCCGAGATGACATTCTCTGAGGAGTCTTGTTACCTTCGAGCGAACATTCTTCTTCCTGAGTGGTACAGGTGTGATGTTCCAAGGTTTCCAAGGTCATTTGTACCCTTCTCTAGGTACGTAGGTGGTGCAGTAGAATAGGTGCAAAAGGCTGTGTGGACGGCACTGATGGTGAGTGCTGGTGACGTCGATGGCGTGGTTGACGGACTAAAAGCAATGAGGAGTATAAACAACTGCCAATGGCAACAGCAATGGCTAGCATACCGAGGGCGTGCCTGGGCATTGTGCTTCAAGTTGTGTCGGTGCCAGTGCCTGTGTGGGTGCCTTGGGCTTGCTCTGGGGGGGAACAACGCTCCCTGCTACTCGTCCGGATAGGTGTGTAACTGATGGGGGCCACCAGGGGAGGGAAAGGCTACTTGGGTGCCACCGGAGCGGCCCAGAGGAGTCTCAAGAGGAGCCCGACCGACGTCATGCAACCACTCGTAGACTGTGCTGGAGAGTTTTCCCCGCTCTTCTTTTGTGCAAACGTCGTTATTCGTTACCGCCCGACACTCGGAGCCAGCCTCTTCCCTTTGGCCCCTTGCTCCTTCATCCTTTCGTTTCGCCTTCTCCCCTGTTCAACGTCTTCCTTCTCCTTGTTGGCGTGTTGAGTGGCACCCTCTTCTTCAAGTTTGGGAGGCGACAAGCAGCGATTCCTTCTTCTCACTTCTGCCACGTTTCCGCCGCCAACGAGGGAAAAAACGCTCAATCTCCCTTCGCACGTTCTACCTGCCTCCCGACATTTCCTCGTTCCTTTCCCATTCAGGTATCAACAGCCTTCGCGGTTGATGTTGTCGATCGCGAGATGAGAAGCGATCTTAGCAAAGCTTGGGCGGCCCTTTGCCTCGGGGTTGATCAGGGATCGACCATCTCTGATCCTCGATGCTCACACCTCGCCCGCGTCCAGAGGTGGGCCTTTCACAGAAATGGCATCCTCGATTCCTCGTCCTCTAGCATCTAGCATTCCTGTAACATGGCACTCCTGGCCAAATAAGCATTCTGCGGCGCCCGTGAGACGCGGCCCCATCTGCCGACCCGTCCAGTTTGCCGTTAAATACGAGCCCCATGACCAATGTCTGCTCTCTGTTCAGTCTTCTTTCATCCTTCCGTCCAGTTGAATTCGAGCGCCTCTAAACAACCCAATGGACTCTTTTAATGTCGGTGTAGAGGTAGCTACACAAATGACGTCTTCACTATAGACACACCGCGCGTTTTTACTTATTTGCTTATGGTGCCTCCTGTGCCTGCAGTTTTAAGCGCAATCCCGCTCCTCTGTACGAGCTTCGCAGCCTACGATATACATCAAACCTTCAACTGTGCCCCTGCAATATGTTTGCTCTTCAGTGAACTGTCCGATCTGCGTCCAATCAAATACAGAAATTGCTTCTTGGTCAGCCAATAGGCCAATATATCCTTGCAAGCCCGTGCTTTTGTGCACCGAAACCTCCGTTGCAGCGCTTTACAAGTCGGGCGCTCGGTGCTGCTAGGCGTTCCTGATAGCCGGCGAACCATTCCCAATCTCCAGACACCACGCGAGGTGCATTGCCGAACCACGACGAACAGCCGCGTGTAACGCCCGGCCTCTTTCAAAATGGATCAGGCTCTGGGTTTAGGCCTCAACGGGGTCAACCTCGCCATCACACACCAGGACAAGGTTATCGATCCTCTCCACCGCAGATACAAGAAGATGCGTGGCAGAGTCCCTCAGCCCGATCCCGATCTCATGGACAGAAGAACAATGGAAGAGAAGGGCCTCGTCCTACGCCGTCGGCGCGATGTCGCCTCAGACGAAGAGATTGTGGAAGTGGTGAGGCACAAGGGAGACATTCTACCCCGACGGCCTGGTCGGTCTGGACAGCGCCAGAGAGCCAGCTCCATGCACAGCGGTCGGGATATTGGTGCAGGCGCCGCCGCCGGTGCGGGCGCAGGTGCGCTTGTTGCCCACCGTGGCCGAGGTCAAGACAGAGACAATTACTATGACTCTGAAGGCTCCGTGCCTCCACGATCACGCGTGCGAGCAAAGTCGTCGTCAGGTCGCTCCCGCCGCCGTCGAAGCTCCTCAAGCTCTTCGTCCTCGCTCGTCTCGTCCACCGAGGAAGAGAAGAATATCCGGAAGATGCAACGTAAAAAATGGCTCACCGCTGCTCTAGCAAGCGTGGCCACAATCCACGCCGCCTCCAAAGTCTATTCCTCCATCGAATCGCACGACAAACGAATGGAACAGGTCCGCGCGGGCAAAATGTCCCCAGAGGAAGCCCACAAACAACAACGTGCATCTCGGTGGCAAGACGCCGCGGCCATTGGCATTGCGGCATTGGGCCTCAAAGGTGCGGTGAGCGAGTGGAATGAACTGTCTGAGGAGCACAGTCAACACAAGGAGCTGCTTCAGCAGAAAGAAGAACACCACAAAAAGCGTATGGAACGCGAGAGACGCAAGCGGGCCAGGGAACGAGGCGGCTACTACAAGGGCCGAGACGGGAACTGGTACTACGACGGTCCCGAGCCACAGAGCAGTGAGAGCTACCGTGGGAGCCGTACCGGTGCAGGGGCGGGTGGCCATTACGACGATGAACGCGCAATCAGAGACTCGAATCGCGCGAAAAAGGCGTGGGATGAAGATGGCGATCTCGATGACTACAGCAGCAGGAGATCCCGGTCTCGACGTGCGGTGAGTCGCAGTCGTGCCAGCGACTACTGATTTTCAGCGTCCGGCGTTCCTCGTGTCTCTCCTCGTCCCATATTTGCTGGTGCAAGAAGAGGTTCCTGTTGCGGTACACGATGCGCTGACGCCTCGTTTTCTGGCGCGAAAGGAGTCTAGAAGCCCGTCAAGATCGCCGGACCCTATGACGAAGTACCACAGAAATAAGCTGGAAAAGACTCGCACGACCGTTGGAAATTTTGGCGCAGACTTGGCTGGGGATGCGATGGGTATCTGAGGCGAGTCAGCGAGACTGGAGAGCATCATATCGGGAAACCAGGCGAGGGCATGTGTTCGTCGATTTAGCTTGCCAATTGCACATCACCGCTTTGCAACCAAATTTCGGGCCCAGATGGGCATATCACGAGACTTTGAGAGAGGCAAGTCAGGTATGGGTTGGTGGAAAACTTGAAAGGGCTCGTTTACGCGTTCTTCTTAGCGATACGATGATTTTCGACTCGTGCGTTGGGTTGTTCGAATTTTTCTCCGAGGGGACGGGAAAGGACAAAGTTAGAAAAGTCAGTTTACGACTTCAATGAGGCCATGAGACATGAATGATGATATGGCGCAATAGATTTGATTGTCATCGATTTGATGCTTGTCTTGATCTTTCGGAGGAGCTGGTAAGCAGGTGTTTCGCTTGAAGCAAAATTCGAACCACGCCGGTCAAATGCTGGTAGTAGGGGATGATGTTATATCGTCAGGGAAGCCTCCTAGCCAGTGTCGACCTCTAAGAAAATCGGAGCCACGTTGATCTTATCTGCATTGCAACCTTTTCTCTAACCACCATCCTTCATGCAGCAAGCTTGCAGTATCCCTATGTAGGTGTTCATAATGCCTTTTCTTTCTTGCCCCAGACCTCTATTAGAAATGGTTGGCCAGAGATCGAATCCCAGTCCAACACCCCGTCCTTGATGGGTAGCTGCGCGGGCTGTGAGACGACGAGTCTCGCCACATCATCACTGTCGGTCCATCTGACCTCGAACGCGTCGGGACCTCGAGTGGCCAGTTTGGGGTTGAATCCATCGCACGAAGGGCTGGATTCCAGAGTCTTGAAAATGGACGTGATGCCCACTCCGTGCGTCGCCACCAGCAGGATTCGATCTTGTTCTTTGACCAACTTGGCCTCGACGCCAACGATGCGGGCAAAGGCTCGCTTGAGCCGTCTCACGAAATCGTCAAAGAGCTCCACGCCAGGGCCACCATCGGCGCTCCGCGGGTTGCCCATGTCGATCGTGTCGTACGAGCGGCCCTCGAGCTCCCCGAGAGCCTGTCCCGTCAGATCCTGGTCCGCATAGACTTGGACACCGGGACGGTCTGCGAGGATGGGCTTAATCGTCTGCACCATTCGCAACAGGGGCGAGTGATACACAGCGTCGATCTTTTGTCCGCGTAACTTGTCAGCGAGGACTTGGGCTTCTCTGTGGCCCTTCTCCGTCAAGCTGGTGTCTCGCAGGCCTTGAAGGATTCGGTCGATGTTGTCCTGTGTCTCGCCGTGGCGGACGAAAAGGAGGTGTAGCTTTCCGCCTTGAGGTTTAGGTGCGGAGTCCATATCTTCCTGAAGGCCACCCGGTAGACTCAGAGGTGGGATTTTTTTCTTTCCCTCCGGGAAGATAAGTGTGTGCTGTTTAGGTATTATCTGTGCACAATGCCAGCTTACCGAGGGTTGCAAAAGTTGTGGCAGACGATAAGCCGCGGACTAAAGGAGCACGACATCACATACTTCCCGCAAAGGTACCTATTGGTATGGCTCGATGCTTCGCCTCGCGTGCTTGTCCGAAACTCGGGACGTCGCTAACCCCACAGTCAATCTTGGGGAACTTGAGGCCATTGCGGAGATGATGATCTACGTCATACCAGGCTGAGACTGCTACACATGCCTGAGTCCGAGGATGGCGAACCAAGTTGAGATATCAATGGGTGTCTTGTCTGCTTTTAGAGATCGATGCATTCTATTCTTCGTCTACGCGATTAGCTCTATGCTGAGAGTGCGCCCACCCGCTTACCGAGTACAGTCGAGCACTATTCAGCTCCGTTGGATTCAGAGTGTATTTGTGTCAGACTGTGTCACTTGGTTCTCGACCCGGCTCGACGGTACACTGGACCGAACTCTTAGATATTGCCGGTAGATCTTCAATCAGGAAACTCACAGGCAACGAAGAAGGCTGTCTGTTCAGCCTCGCCTGGCCTCAGCCTCCCCTTTTGGACGTAGGAGGGCGTGGAGGGGTAGTGCCGCTGACTAAGGAAACTCTTGGCATTACGGTAGGCTGCGAGCACAATGCCGCCGCTTCACCTCAATTGCGCCTACGTCGATCGCTCGTGCTGGTAGCAGTGTGCACACAGGGTTTACATTAATCTTCGACCTCTGTTTCGCCCGCCTCTGCTTCCTCGATCCCCTCCTATCCCGTGAGCTCCGAAGCTGTGAGCTCACACAGGCCTCAACCCTTCCTCCCAAGATGGCCGAACCACCCATCGGTAAGACCCCTCGCCAGCCCACATTGCATTGATCTCTGCTGACACAGGCACCCATAGTCCTCGATGGGGGTACCGGTTTCCTCAAGGTCGGCTATGCAGCTCAAGTACGTTTGCCCATGCCCTTGACCGTTGCCTCCAGATGAACCCGGAATCTAACCAGTCACCTCACGACAGAACTTCCCCGAACACCAGTTCCCCTCCATCGTCGGCCGCCCGATTCTGCGGTCGGAAGAGCGGGCAGGAGATATCGTGGTCAAGGACATTATGTGTGGAGACGAGGCCGCCGCTGCAAGGTCCATGCTACAAATTAGCTATCCTGTGAGGACCTTCTCTAAGACCCCAGGCACAAAAAAGACTGCTCCACGCCGGTAAAGTCGGGAAGATGGCTGACCCCAAGAATGAACTGAGGTACAGATGGAAAACGGCATCGTCAAGAAATGGGACGACATGCAACATCTCTGGGACTTCACCTTCTTCGAGAAATTAAAGGTCGACCCACGGGGCCGCAAAATCCTGTTGACGGAACCACCAATGAACCCGCTCAAGAACAGGGAGCAGATGTGCGAGGTCATGTTCGAGCGTTACGGCTTCGGCGGGGTCTATGTCGCCATCCAAGCTGTGTTGGCGCTCTACGCACAAGGCCTCTCCTCAGGCGTGGTCGTCGATTCCGGCGACGGCGTCACCCATATCGTCCCCGTATACGAGTCCACAGTCCTCAACCATCTCACTCGCCGCCTAGACGTCGCCGGCCGTGACGTAACCCGGAACCTCATTGCCCTCCTTCTACGACGAGGCTATGCGCTAAATCGCACCGCCGACTTCGAAACTGTGCGTCAAATCAAGGAGAAGCTCTGCTACGTCTCATACGACCTGACACTCGATCAACGTCTATCAGAAGAAACCACCGTCCTGGTCGAGTCGTACACATTACCAGACGGCCGCGTGATCCGCGTAGGCAGCGAACGCTTCGAAGCCCCCGAGTGCCTTTTCCAGCCGCACCTGGTCGACGTCGAACAACCCGGCATCGCCGAATTTCTGTTCAACACCATCCAAGCTGCCGACGTGGACGTTCGCTCTTCCCTGTATAAAGCGATTGTGCTCTCCGGCGGCAGTAGCATGTATCCCGGCCTCCCCTCGCGCCTGGAGAAGGAACTCAAGCAACTCTGGCTCACCCGCGTGCTAGGTGGCAATCCGGAACGCCTCAACAAATTCAAGGTGCGGATCGAGGATCCCCCGAGGAGGAGACACATGGTGTTCTTGGGCGGCGCCGTCTTGGCCAATATCATGTCGGACAAAGAGAACATGTGGATCTCCAAGCAGGAGTGGGAGGAACAAGGGCCTCGGATACTCGAGAAGTTGGGTCCGAGATAGTGAGCCAGCAAAATGGTGATAGAAATGTGGGGTGCTCAATTATCGGGAGGGGAGAGGTTGACAGAGATTAGGGGCGATTGGTCCTCGGGCGAGCTGGACTCTGCTGGACGCCGAAGGGAACGAAGCTACAATACACTTTCTCAACCAGGTTCGCAGTATGCCATACTCTGTGACTTCCAACCTTTTCTTGGCTCCTGCGATCCGAAGCTGCCATTAACCATTCTCTCTGCACTGTTGAGAGAGCAAGGAGAAACAGGACGGACGGGGCCGAGCAGGGCTACAAAAAGGAAGACGCGCGCCCCCATGCTGGTTGCAGAGTCAAGTCCCAAGGCCCTCAAGGGATACTATCGCAGCGGCGACGGGAGTACGAAGGAAACGACGGACGATAACTGACCCTCTTATACAAAAGCCAAACAGCAACTGTATTGAAAAATGAGTCAGAAAAAAAAGGAAAAAAAGAAACTAGACTGAAAGCGCATCCAAAAGTTTTCCTTTACTCGGATTTTTTCTTCTCTGTCCGTTCGTCCGCGGCAATGAGTGAGTGATACAAAAAGTATGGAAATGAAGCAAGCCGAGTCGAGTCGAGTTGGGTCGAGTCAAGAGGAGAAGAGAAGACACCCTCCTTTCGTCCAAGCCGTAAAACCGTCCCCAGGCCCAGCTCGCTCTCGCCTGTCTGTATCCTGAGCGAAAACGACATTCTCAGCACTGGAAATATTGTTGCGTGGCTGTATAGTAATCTTAGATTTATATGTATGTGTGCAAGAAAATGAAATGGCCTAATTGTTTCTTTTCTTTTGGATGACAACGCAATTTTTGTGCAATCCTGTGTACCTAGGTATATACCTTAAATGCCTTGCGGGCCGCATTTCAAGCCCGCCGCTTTTGTAAGTGCCTCTGTGAGTCGATAGTTATAACTTTCAGATTCGTTGAAATCATTCGAGTTGCGATCACAAACCCCTAAATCGACCTTGGCGTACGGAAAGCATCCATATACTGATTGGCAACAGGTGGGATCCAAGCTTCGCCGGCGAGTGATGGATGCCGCGAAGCATATGACATGCCGTCTTGTCCAGCTTGATCATGGTTCGGTGACGGCTCAAAGTCCCACGTACCGTTGCCAAAGAAGTCCAAAACCTCAGCATCGGGCATGGCAAGATCCATGTTCAACGCGTGTGCCTCAACCATGATCCCGTAGTCGCCTTCAAAGTCCTCTTCTGACCAATTATATGGTATAACGAACCCCTGTGTCGTGGTGGGGACCACTCCGGGTTGAGTTGTTTCGAAAGTTTGTGGCTCACTTATACTGGTAGAACTGTAAGGTACCTCCGCTCCAGGTATCTCCTCAAACTGAGGGATCGCAGCTGGATGTCCGCGGGGTATGTTAGGAGGGCGCCAAAGACTTGACGGAGTTTCACTTGGCTCGATGGGTGCCGGTTGTACGCCAGGCGTCGAAACCTTACCGACTTGATGCTTGGTAATCATCTGTCCGATCAAAAAGCAAGCAGCATCGGCAATCGGCCAGATTTCTCGCAGGCGCAGCAGTGCTCGGATACAAATATGAAACTGGTGTCCTGGGAGTGCTCCGACACTTTGACCCTTCGCTTTGATATCCACCAGGAAGGAAGCAAGGGCGAGCAGCATAAAACTCACCGACAGTGGCGGGAGAAATCTGATTAGGTCTCGCTCTTGAAGAGTTTCGACCATTTCCGCGATCTTCTCGGCTGCTTCCTTGACCTTGGATGTTGGGCTATTCTCCGTGCCACTTGGTCGCTTGGACAATGACTGAGGGCGATTGAGAGCTTCAGACGCCATCAGATAGAGCATTCTCAATGTTGAACGGTGCATCAAAAGAGAATCGGAAGTGGAAGGATCGGGATCACCACTGCTGTTGGTCATGACCAGCCAACAACTGGGTGGAAGATCCCTGTACCACTGGTCAAGGTCATGTTGCAGGTCGAGATACTGCTTCCCGTTGACTTCGGATCTTTTGGGAGTATAAAGCATGGTGGATTCGGATGTGGAGCCGCCAAAGCCGCGCAGGTGGTAGAAGTGTTGGAGGATCTGTCCAATGAAGAGCAGCAGTTTGAGCTTTGCGATATACATCTCAGCCAACATGGATCTCACATGTCTATCCGTGAGAAAAGCATTGCCCTTGAGTGATGAGATGGCCGAGGACGTAGGCTCGATTTCGAAATCGTCCATTTTCAGCGGTGGAAGTCTAATGTCTTCGTCCTTGATTCGCATTGGTCTTCGCATGCTGATCGAGATGACTCTGTCGCGGTGCACGCAACTCCACCATATTCGTCTCCACAAAGCGCTGGTCTTCGGATCCTTCTGCGCATGTGTAAAGGGCTGATTCAGCCCGATGCTGGTGGCAAGAGAAATGCAGACTCCAAGCCAATGCCAGGGGTCTTTTTGGTCGTTCTCGGAAACATACCAGTAATTTAAAAGGAGCAATGACTGGATTAATGCAATTCGATCTACGTCCCAGTCAAAATCGTAGAGTAGCTGAATAAGTTAGAAGAGCAACAATACTGTGCAAAGTCGTGAGTTTCAACCGCTCACCTTGACCTTTTGGTAGAAATCGGCTCTTGCAGCTCTCCGACTTTCATAACCTGCTTCTTGGAGGAGCGGCAACTCGACAAAGGCAGTGCCGGAGAACAGTATGGCTTGAAAGACGACGAGGCTGATCTTCGGAGAGCCATATTTGCCGCCCAAAGCCCCCAGAAAGTCTTCCAAGTCCACGATCGGCATGAACGGGTGGACATAGAGCACATAGGATCGAATTAGCTGATCATGAAGCTCACCCAAGGGCAAGCTCAACGCACCCCGGCGACGCAGGAACTCCAAGTCGTCCTGCCGAATTTCGGGACGAGAAGGGCGAATGTAGTGCGGCAGATCATCGACACCTCCGGCGACGGATACATTAGAAGCAGCACCTGCCGAGTTCGGCGGGCCCAAACTGTTGGTTCGAGGGACGACAGGAGGGGTCGGAAAGTTGCTAGGTACGAGGGGAGGCACTAAGGGAGTTCTTGCGTCACTAAAGCGTTTGCTGGCAGTGCAACCATCTGGGAGGTCTTACCTTGATTCGGTTGGCCTGAGGCAGCGAGTTCAAGTGCTGCTGGAGCTGCATCGTTGGAACCATTGGGGAATTGCTCTAAAGCGGTCTTTGGCTGCGCCTGGGAAATCGCCGGAAGGGCAACGGGGCGATTCGACTGGCGCTTCTGCAGACGATACTTCCTGCTCCGTCTCGATTCGAGGATGACACACTCGATGCCGTCCGAGGAGCAGTTGTGGCAAGGAACACCCGATTTGACCAGGTCGCACTTCACCTTGCGAGTCCTGCAGTGATGACAGGCTTGCGAAGCTCTCTTCTTGACAACGCGGTCGGTGGCATTGGAACCACTGGCGGTCGAGGCTTCTCCTGGTTCCAAACTCATGGCAAACCTTGCTAGGACGTTGAGGCTAGGAGAGAGCACACATTGTACTCGGTACGTCTAGATGTCAAGTCTTGGGGCGTGCCAACCAGCAACGATGCAAATTCTGCGCACAAGCACCACGAGCTGATTGACGGGCGAGATGTCAGACGACGCGCGAGGCCGGTGCGTGGCTGATAGATACTGACGGTGGGCGTTTCAAGAGAGTCGAAGGCTTTTCACTTGGGAAGTGGCTTGTGCATATCCTGGAGAGGGCGGCAGAGATGGAGAGGAGCAACTTGACAGCTCTTAGGGACTCGCTCCGGCCGATCAAAGGGGAAACCGCAAGGTGCTGGAGGTTCTGGAGGTGCTGAATAGGGAATTACGTGTAGTGGTAATAGGGTGGATGAGTGGATGAGTGGATGAGATGAGATGGTCGGTGCTTTTGGTGGTTGGGTGGCAGTGGCAATGGCAGTGGCAGCGGATGACAAGGCGGAGGGAGGAATCATGCACCCCGCACAATGCAATGCGCTGGACTATTTTGTTATTGGAAACACAAGCCACCCACAGTCAACACCCAGGGCGTCACGGGCGTCTAGTAATCAATCACTCGCGAGAAAACCCATGCCCTTTTAGTTGCCCTTCTATTCACACCCTCTTGCTGAGCCACTCACTCTCCTGCATCAGGATGCACAGATACATACACATGGCTGTTAGCAATCAACTCAGGTCCTGGATACAAGTCTATTCTACCGGCCAGTTGCAGACCATACACCATGTGGGCACGCCTTCGTCGCCCTCTTTCCTGTCCCTAGGATACGACCAGATGAGCTTAACCACGCGGAAGCCAAAATACGCATAGATATCCCTGGCCCTCGTATTCCCTGCCACCAGCCAAAGCGGCAACTTCTCCTCCTTGGCTCGTTTGATGTATGGCTCAATGACAGCTCGCACGGCGCCCTTGTCTTTGCGCTGGGGATCCCGCGCCATCAGCGAAAGCGTCCAATATGGCTGATCGGGCCCCAGACTAGCCAGCCTCGCCGCTTGGATGTCTCGGGCAAACTGTGCAAAGACGGGCCTCTCCCGTGCCATCTCCGCAAACTGGGCCTCTGTAAAGGGTGGCACGTTGGACGATGGCGGCTCCCAGCATGCCACTGCCGCAAAGTTGGCTGCCTCGACGACCCACGCCCCAGCGGCCACCTTGGTTTCGATCCGCCCTTTGGCGCCCGTGTAGAGGAGTTCTGGCGTCACGGCCGTGGCCCTGCCGGTCTTTTCTTGTTGGAAGACAATGTTCAGCGGCTCGCTGACTGTGGCCCGTGACGAGATGTCGGCCAGCCGATGGCAGTATTCTGGGGACTGCGACGCCGTGGTTGGAGGTAGCGACTGCATTGGCACCGCAGACCTGCCCTTGAGGTCTACGAGAGACGTGGCCGACGCGCTGTTGACGGTGACTGCCGATGCTTCCATCTTCTCACTTGTCGTGGCCATCTTGTTGACTTCCTGCTCCATGCTTTACGGACAACACAGAGGTGCGGCTCGACTTGTGGTTCCTTTTAGCTGGCCAGATGAGTAATCCCCCCCTTTTGTATTACAGGTGATGGACACAGTACCCCTTCGGGTCGTCACCATCGGGTGAAAAGAAGAGACAGAACGACAGCAGGATCCTATGGATGACTCACTCCCAGGGACAGTTGATAGCAGCGACCCCGGCACTCCTGGTCTTGTCGGATCCGGCGTCCCCTCTTGGATCTGCCGTGCCAAGCAGTAGCACAGGCTCTCAGCTCTACTCGTTATACGAGGCTACCACCGAGCCTCTTGCTGCTGCTGCCCCTTTAAACGAAAGGTCAGCTTCATGTACTCAATGAAAAGGGCGATGAGTGCTTCAATGAAGCTACGGGCCAAGCCAGACATCCTCCGCCTCTGGTTGTAGGTGCCCCAAACCAGAATAAAGCATTCGACATTCATATAACAGGCACCATACTACGTAGTTCCGACATCGCTACATTGAACTGTTAGCTGATTATAAGCCCGTGCTAGACCAATTGCCAGCAACAAGCCCTGCAATGGAGCAGCATTCGCCTTCAAGAGTCTCCCAAGCTTCAAAAATGGATATATTGTCCAGACTTCACTGCTGAAAAGCATCTTGACTTGCAAAGAGGCGCAGCCTCTCGTCACCTTCCGGGTATTTCCAGCCCTGATGCATTCAGATGGGATCCATAAGCAAGAAGAATGAATTCACAGCTCCTGGGTCAAGCTTGTGAGTAACACATGCCGAGCAACGCAGCTTTCTGATCAAGGGTATGGTTGTGGCAAGACGCAAAGCAACGGTTGCTGGTACCAAAGCGTCTGCCATGTTCTGTAACCGCAGCAGAGTTTTGACCCCGGCAGAACGAGTGCCAGCTCCGATCGACGCGTGGCTGTTGATGGGCCGACATGACATTCCGTCTGCAGCGAGACAGTCTGGACCGACACTACATCTCATGAGGCGTGGATTACGCCTCCCGACTTAATTCCTTAGGTCCTCAACGTCCGCCGGTCAAAAACTCTCCAAGCAACACGAGCGCACGTCGAGCCTCCGCTTGACCCACGTCGATTGCTCGGGTTGTTGGTGACTTTACTTTGTGACTGTGCGCTATATACATGCCAGTACAGTGTCTTCTCGAGGACGTGAACCTTCTAATCGGTTAGCAGTCTCCTTCGCTGAGCGCATGCACTCCTACCATGGATACAACATATTGGAATGGAGAAATGAGCATTTATTGCACAATACCGAAACGGCACGCCGAAAACGGTGGGGACTCTTCAGCTGGGCTTTGCGGGCCAGTCCAACCAGTGGCATTGAGCGATCCCGGCTAAAGAGATTCTGATGGTCGCCAGCAACGTGAGTCGAAATTGAAGTCAGGCTCACTCAGTATTTGGACAACGCTCTCGGTGCAGAAGGGACCCAAGTGCCGGCCTGCATTTTTGCATCTGTTTGCACCCATTCGTGACATACAAGGGCTACATAACCTCAGCGCACGCTGAGCCAGTTGGTTGGAACGGGGAGGGGCTGACAAAAGAAGGCGTGACACCGACCAGAATGCCACCAAGATCGCTGGACAACAGCGTCTAAGATGTCTTCTTCTCTATCGCTCTTCTGTGATGCGGTGAATGCTGTGCTATGCCACCTGCACAAGGGCGACAGCGGCCTCGCATCTGCGCTGCTCCCATCCAAGGCTGCCACATCGGAAGGTTGAGTCATAACCTGACCTCGAAGGACACGCGAATTAGTTCTTGGAGCGGAGCCATTCCAAGTAGAATCCAGGTTGCGAAATGTCTTGATGATCAACGCAGAGGTGGCCAGTGGTGGAAATATTCATGTCAGCGTTGGACCCTAATGTGATCGCCAATACACACTCTCCCGTATTGGTCCTCCTGCTTCAAAATATTACTTTGACGATCACTTTCGGCCCTGAAAGAACCAACGTCGTCCGAAATCAGAAATGAGCGGACAGCGATTGACTCACAAGCTTCACCCTCTGGGGCCCGTGTTCCAGGCAATAAACGGTCCAAGTCAAAGCGGCTCAACTGGCCCCCATCCATGGGTTCAGCTCAATGTCCAAACAGCAAGATCTGCTGAGGCCCGGCATCGCCATCGGATGCAGCGCAGATGCGTAAGCAATACTCATTCATGGGCCTAATGACTAACCTGTCGATGAGGTTTCAGCACCTCTAATCGGGTGGATGTCCTCAGCGACAAACATAATCTTCGCACTGAGACGGTGTAGAGACACTCTTCGGAAAGCACATGGACGCGCTGCCAGCACTAGAGAAGTGTATTTCCAACAATAGAAACGAGTCGAGGCAACGATCCCGGTAGATCATCTGGATTTTGAGAAGTGGCCTCTTCAAGGAAACCCAGAAAGACTGCGCAGGAGTCGAAACGACGACTACCCATGTTCCGAAGTCAAGTCTACTCTCAATGCCGATGCTGCAAGTACAGGGCTGCACAGCCCGCGGCATCCCAATGGAAAATGAATAGACTGACGGCTTTACACGGGTGATGTTTTAGGGACAGGGTCGGTACTTTTCGATTCGCTAGCTGCGAGGAAGTCACATAGATCTCAGATACGGCCTCTGAAGACTCAAGCCCAGGTAAAATTGGTCAACTGAGGTTGGTCGCAAGTCCCAGAAAAAGACCATTCCAGCCCCAGGGAGACACTGAAACGAGTCTACCGTTGTGCTGGAGTTTCAGGCTTCTCCGGTCCGACGTCCACGCGTACAATCGCGGCGCAGCTGAATGATCAAAACCTGGTGGCCGAGTGATAAAGAGCATCAACTAAGAACAGTCTTGACTCCTGTGTCGCGGTTGATGATTATACCTATGTCAGCTTTGAGACATCGGACATATCGCTTCATGCGGTGCGCCGTATCTCATCTCGGTTATGGCGCCACAGCGCCGTGTAGACGACAAGTTGAATCGAGCAGGCAAGTCGAGGAGAGTGATCTTCGATCACGCTTAGCCAGAATCGATCTGCAGCGGATATCAGGCAAGAATGCCTAGGTACCTAATGATGGATAAGGTTGATGTGGCCATGGAGGCGAACACCCGGGCCACCCAGGCGTCAGAGGGGCTTTCTCTTTTGTTCTTAGGGCTGCGGGAAGTGGGATAGCATAACTCGTAGGATGGACGCCGCTCATGGACCTTGTCAAAGAGTCCGTCCGGTCCGGTTAACGGCCAGGAGATTCTCAATCAACGACGCGCCTAGGTACAGGGCTAGATCTGGACAAGAGATAAAAAGACCCGGTTTCGGGGACACCTGCGGTGTCTCCACACCAAGTACGAGTGATGTTTCCCGGCGTGTGGAGCCACAGTGGCCTGAGTCGTTCCTGCGCTGTGACAAGAGTGACGATGCGAGGCAGGATATCACTTCAGGTTTTTCGCTTGTACGAGGACGCCTTGGTGCTGGAATGTTGATATTGTATATCCCTTGGTGCACGAACAGGTTTGATTTGGGATTCATCTTTACAAGTATGACCCTGTTGAAACGGTGATGAAGAGTGGAGCTAAGAAAAGACCACGGCGCTGCTAGAGCCTCCGATCGCGGGCCAAGAGACTTGGACGAGCAATCATTGGAGGTCTCCCGCAATAAGTAATAGGTAGCTGGCCAACTGCAAGAGAACCAGGACCAGGGGGCTGGGTGCGGGCTAGAGGCCCCAGTGGAGGGGGGAAATTCACGTAGGTGCGACAGGGGCCGCTTAAAAGGGTGATCAACCGTTGTGACTTTGGCCGCTTGGGCCCGGGGGCGGTTGGCATCGACCGTTTGCAGCCAGATGAAGTTTGGCGTTGGCGGCGTCTGGAAGGATCCATCGACTGGTCCAGGCCACGCCACAAAGGTGTGAAGTTCGATGATGATGGAAGTGTGACCATGACCACGCTGGTCCGCGGCCCGGATGGAGGATGATGCACAAGACTCGTAAGAGTATACGAACCTTGAAGGAACGGCGTAGGAGCGCGCTTCAGTGGTCGGGCTATCTAGTGATTGAAGTGGCACTGTCTGATCTTTGCAACAAAACCAACGACAACAACAAACATTCTTTGGATGCGAGATCAACTTGAGGTCTGGCACTTGTTCTTCTTTGGGGGAGTGGGTTGGTGAGGTGAGAAGTGTTTGTAGATGCCTATTTCCACAAGCCCTGGACAGTGGGCACTGGGCACCTGGGATTACCAAGGCTTGGCTGGCCACTTCTGAAGTTCTGATGAGCCTGAAGCCTCTGACGTAATATGGGCATGGGTGGAAGGTGGGGAGGAGCCAGAGGAGCCAGAGGAGGAAGGCGCCCTGCAACTGGGGCAAAACGGACGAAGGAGGTTGGGAGCCACTTCCATCGACGCCTTTCCACTTTCCACTCTGTAATCCCGGCTCTCAATCATCCAGCTCGCAGTAGTACCAGTACCTAGGTAGTAGTACGGAGCAGGACGGAGCCACAACACACAAACAGGTCAGAGCACAATGGCAACAGAGAGCGGCCGTTTATTCCGACCCTGCAGGACGAGTGAATAATGCTTCAGAACTTTACTCATAGAAACCAGCCCCCAGTTCTCCACCCTGGACGCAACCCTTCGGCCTCGACTCGGATGCTCGGACTTGAGGTTGGGCATCGTGATCTGCTCGCCAACAATCTGTGACATCTGGACTTTTTCCTCCCAGTCTTCCTGGATGGCCGGATCTGGGATCTTACCTGGGGGAGATGCAGATGTAGCGGACTACTCCGGAAGATCTCGCCGTCCACTCTGTGGTCACCATCTCAGCAGATCAGCAAGGAGATTGGGGTGCTATAGAGACATTCGAGGGATCTACCCATTTGCTTGTTTTAGGTAGACGCACGATCAATCCCAGGCGCTCTGCTGACGGCTGCTGTTCGTCTGTTAGCCCATAGCAAACGGGAAAGTCGATGGCGAAGTGGTGGCATCAATCGCCCGTCTACCGCGTATTGTGCTTCCCTTGGTCTCGGGTCGGTCTCTTCCTGAAACGCTTCTTTCGCTGCCTGCTCTGGAGAAAGCCAATCGCATAGCGAAACACAGCGCAGCCACCCTGCCGGTGACCAGTAACCACGGCTCAGGTCATGTCAAGTAGTTGCCCAGTCCCGAAGTGTTCCGTCGTAACCCCATGCGAAGCCTCTTGATAACCATTGTTTTGCGTGATGTGCCTCCGGGCCAACCAACTGAAACGCTGGCCGATGGCATGGATCATGCACAGGCCAAAGTTTAAGGGCAGATGGCTTGCAGATCAGACACAGGGTAAGCGGGGGCAGAGCAAGCGCCGATCCTGGGTTGGCGATGTAGGGGTGCGAAGTCGATTACTCGTCCCGTGGGCCACTGGAGTGTCCTTGACCTCGGGGCGCCTTGGGTCGCTGTACTTAGGTAGACAAGGACTACCTATGCGACTATCCCATAGCACATGTCGATCATAAACCGTCAAATCCTGTCGCAACTTCTCAAAACCTGGATACTAGCGAGAAGCGTGACTCCATTTGGGCTCAAAAAGGCCAGGTCCGAAACAAAGCCCCCCGGACAAAGTAAGTGGGCAGTTGATGTTGGGCGACGCGAGGAGCAATCGCCCAAAACGGTCTCTCGCAGCTCAAACCCCGTCCAGACTGCATGTTCGAGTATCTTAGTGTGCGTGCCTTGTCTCTCGCCAGCCAACTTGAAAGCTAACAACCTACCTAGGTCGACACTAGACTCCAGGACAAGATTTCTCCGAAGCCTGTGCCCGGGGTGGCTTGTTGGCTTGTGCTGGTTTGTGCTGGTCTGCTGGGCTTTTGACTGTATTGCACCCTCGATTGGTTTGGCGGGCCCATAAGGTGGTGTGACCTCTGGCGAGGTGGTGCTGACTCGAGTTTCCCTCGCTCAGCTTTTTGCCCCCCTCCCAGTGCGAGAAATTCACTCCATTGGTGCCATTACTTTGAAACGAACGGGGAGTCTCTCTGTTCACCCTCCTAACCAGGTCTGGGAAGGAGGTGGATTTCGGTGCCAGCAAAAAAGGTGTCTGGCCCCCTTAGCGGTAGATCTCGATCGAGTGATCTGGCAGTTGTCCTGGTGGCGTCTGGCTCCTGGTCGCTTGGAAAGTGCCGGCAGTCAACAAAAAGTCCTTGGGACAATACCCAGAATCATGCACGTGAATGATTAACAACACCACCGACGTCTCAGAGACCTCTTTTCCTTGAGGGTTTGAGGGGTTTCTGTGGCTGCCTCGACCAAAGCTCACGAAGATACTCTGTGCCCACTGTTATCACAGGCCGCAAGGACTCAGAAAGGCTGATCCATGACTTGCCCTGTGGCAAGCAACCTTTGGGGATGAGCTTCAAGACTTGTGCAAGGAACGGGAGGCAAGCAAAACGCGACAAATTAGGAGCCCTCAAGCCGAATCCAGTATTTGGCTGCTGCCATGGTATTGTGAATAGTCTCTGTTGTTTTTTGTAACTGCGACCTTTGCTTGAATATTCCTTCCTGTGTAATACTGCTGGTCCCTTGAGAAACCTTCCCTGCAGTCGCTGCGACCCGGAAGAACCAAAAGTTGAACAGAGGCAGAAGAGGGAAACGATACACCTGCTTGAGGATCAGCTCGTTTTCTCTCCGTCTGCATTGTCTTCCTTCGTCCGGAGTGTCAAGCCAAACCTCAAAACAGGCGCAATTCGAACCCCCAGATCCATTCTCCGCTTAACTATTCTGATCCATCACCCACCCATCCAGCAACCATCCCATCGGAATGCCGCCTGTCACTAAGCAATAACAATATCGTAAAACATATTTCCAGGAGCCACAATGCTCCGCGTGCCTCTAATAAGGCCTTGGTCGGGGTATCAGAGAGAACAAGCCCACACGGACCCCTCCGGACGACGCTTTCGCCCATGCTCCCCATGATGCCTCTAATAAGGCACAAAGACTGTACAAAATGACGCCGTCTTTTCCCCCAAAGTTGCTTTTTGGTCGTTCCACGACTCCGAGCTTCATCTGTACAGTCCCTTGAGCAAACACATCCTTTCCATAAACTGGTCCAATGTTTGTGTACTGGTCGGCATCGTTGAAATCAAAACCGAAGACGCCGCTAAAACTCCTTCCAAGGTTTCGTCGTAAAAAGTGCCCGAGCATTCAACCACATAGTCGTAAACGTGTCTCCTAAAAGAGATTTTGCATGTGTCAACAAGTAGATTCGTAGCCATTATCCATCTTCTGCCTCCGAGCCGCCGCCTCCATGTTGGAAGCCGGCACCCTCTACGGCCTCGTGGAATCGGCATTTTTGGGGCGGAGGTTTGCTCCAGTCATAGCTGCCGCTTTGTTGACACCCAACTTTCGTGTTAACTTGGCATAGTGAAGGCCACATGCATTGCACAAAGTGCGAGCCCCGTCTGGACCTCTTCGCCATTCGGGCGTCTCGGCACGGTTGCAGCTGTGACATCGGCCAGGCGGCGCGGCTTTCTGTGGATATGTTAGCTAAAGCAACGCAATCGCTCATAGCATACTGACTCCACGTCGCTTCTTCGCATCGCCTCCTGAATAACCCCCATTTTTGTATTCGTCCGAAGTTCCTTGGTACTCTTCTTCCGCCTGAGCGCCCCGAGCAAGTCGGGCTTGCTCTGCCTTCGCATTCTCTTGAGCGACTACCATTTCTCGCAGGTAACTGAAGAGCTCGTACGTGCGGTGGGTTTGACGGAGCAGGTCATCTAGCTCCGCTCCTGGAGGGAGATTCTCTTGCACGTAGCCCGATCGGCTTCCCTGGTGAATACGTGGACCCCATGTCCGGCAAAACTCCAGCGTACGAAGGCTGGCTTCGCCAATCTAAAGAAATAGTCAATGCCACATCACTCGTCAAAAATGCGGAGGGAACATACTTCATTGATCCCCAACTCGGCGTCAAATACCTCCAAATGTCGTTTGACAGCCTCATTGTACGGTACCTCGTTCGCGGGTTTCGAGCCTGCGGTGAATTGGAAGACCTCGTTGGTAGAAGTGAGTGCATTTGAGGAGGTGGGATTACTGAATGGTGGGAAAGCTTGTTGCTGCCTCGGCGGCTCGTAAGTCTGAGGAGATCGGCCTGTGGCAGCCTCATTATGGTTTGTGAACGTGGTATTCGCCAAAGAGGCCGAACGAAAATTTGACGGTTGCTGAGAACTGGGAGAGCCTGGGTAGCCAAAGGTCTGAGAGACTGGTTGACGAGGATCGGGTGCCGGCACGGATGGCGGAGGGAAAGGCGGCTTCGCGGTCTGCGGTTCGGTTGGAGTCGATGCGGTCATTTGAGGCGCCGAGAATACATCTCGTAAGGCAGGCACAGAGGGTGCCGGCTGAGAAAAGGGATTCACAGGACCCTTGGGGCCATCCGAGAACGATGGGCCAACGGCTGCCGAAGGCGTGGGCAATTGATGCTGGGACGAGCCTGAGAAGGGCATTGACTTGTCTCCTAGAGCCTCATGAATGGAAGGCAGAGATTTGCGAAGATCAGGCGACTCCTTCTCGTCCCTGGTCGAACGTCGAGTGGTGGACTCGGGAGGGGATATGTAACCCGACACACCAGTGACAGAGCCTGCTGTTGACGGTGCACATGAGTACGGCTGAGGCTGGCCCGAGTACATGGATGCCGTGGGACTGGCCAAGGGTGCCGTGCTGATGCTCAGACCGCTACCGATGGAATACCTCGAAAGGTCGTTCCTCTCGGATCTGATGGTGTCAAGGTCGAGATGACTTATGGATGGCAAAGTGTCTCTGATATACGCATCAGCAACTCAGGTCTGTTTGTAGAGGGTAAGACATTACCTGGGTCGAGGGGCGGCTTCTATTGTTGCCATTGTGATGGTAGACGAGTAGATATAATCTCCTTCCAACAATGATGATTATTCTATTGTTTGAGGATAGCACGATGGATCATGAGGCCAGACCGCGGAAAGGAAAATGTTTTGCTTCCAATGTACCTTTCCGCACGAAGTTGCAAGACCGCCCGCTCCAACGTGACGCAAAGCCTAGGCCCCGTCCTGTTGTCGTTGCACCAACGAGATGGGTATGAACAGTGCAAGGAGCCGTATTGACCGGCACTCCTGATATTTGACTTGTTGAGGGCTCAAGACCAGCACCAAAGACGACCAAAGGAGAAATCCGACTCCTTGATTTGGTGGGATGAAAAGGTCAGACTGCGCAGTCTCTCCACGGATCGCTGTCGACAAGTGCAGATGTGCTCGATACCTGGCTGGCCTTGTGGTGGGCAAGGCGTTGTCGAAAGGATGTCGAGCGACAATGTGCAAGGACAAGAGATGTAACAAAGGACTTCAGAAGAGGAGAAGGCGCATGTGCAGTGTGCTAGGAAATCGATCGTGGCGATGGAGGGGATTTTGACGGATTTCGGGTTCGAAGGTTGGCACGATGGTGAAAGAATGAAGATGAGCAAGTCTTAGAGAGCGAGATGGGCGGAGAAAGATCGAGAGATCGCGCTAAGCATGGGCCGGAGGGCAGGTGGGAACCTTGAATCCGGATGTCCAGGTGCAGGTGTGCAAAAGCCAAAAAGTGGGCTTGGTGAACCTTGGCGAGTCACAGGCCGAGTCGATGAGAGGGTTGGACCCCCTGTCACTGTGTGGGTGCTGGTTCTCTCTGGAAGTCTGACCCAGAAAGAAAAAGTCAGCCAGTTAGCACCCTGGGGGCCCTTTGTGGGCTGGTGGGCTTGCGAGCTGCTGGGTGGCTGCGCCAGGGAATCAAAAATACGTCGTAAGTGGGTTGACGTTTGGTGACGCCCTCCAAGGCAGATGGTGTTTTGGGTAAAGTCTGACCTTCCTTTGACCTGACCAAGCTACCGGCAGACCAGGGGAGGATGGAGGACGACGGTGGCTCTTTTCTCTCAGCGATAGACTGATAGCTTGCTGACAGGGGCGAGCCTTGTCTGGCCGATGATCATGGAACGATTTCCTGCGCGATGGTCTCGGCCTACGATGCTTGGACCGGGATGTTGGGGGGGGAATGGTCGGAGTTGCGAAGTTGCTGGATTGCAGCCAGAGGCAGAGAAAAAGCGGGGGGGAGGAGAGAGAAAGGCCGGCTAAGGAATGGGCGGTTTGGGGCCCAAGGACTCACCCACCAAAAAAGAGAAGGGAAGGGAGAGCGAGGGAGGGGCGAAAGAGAGGGAGAGAACAGGGGCCCTGGAAGAATCATGATGGTGCAACTGTTTTGGGGCATTGGAGGAGTCGCAACACCCCCCGGCCGCCGTTAGGGACCCTACTTCCTTTCAGGTCATCCCTCGTTTACTTGCCTGCTTGCTTGCTTGCTTATAGGTACCCTTACCTGCTACCTTAGGTACTGATAGAATACCTGGCTTCTGTAGATTTATGCACTTACCGCAAGACTTGCGCACCAGGTACCTAGTAGGCATATACGGCCCCCTATGCGTATCGACTCGGTACACCTAGGTAGATGCCTAGCAGTAGTATTTAGCGGGCATGTACGAGGGACTCGGTAAAGCACTCTGCAGTCACCTATGTTTGGGCAGCCTCCAGAGATCTGCTTTCTCGCTTCCGCATGTTTGACCATAACCTGTGCTGGGCTGGGCTGGGCTGTCTTTCCGGTGCCCTTCCCTCGTTCACGCCCTTTTTCCCTTGCCTCCCCCGCCCTAGAATCTTGAGACGTGCACCTTCAGTCGAGGGTTGAGACTTGCCGATTGCCGCCGTACCTGCACAGCTCGAGCAATTATTCTAGTCGAGTGGAGATGTAACACCGCACTCACCAATGGCTACCCACTGGCCGTACTTCGCAGTCCCTGGGTCAGTTGCCGCCCGGTTCCTTTGGGACTGTTCACGCATTTCTTGTCATGCTGTGTAACAAGAGTTAAGAAATCCAATTTGGAGTCTAGTCAAGCCTGGATTTGTCGACTCGTGGTTCACCCGCTCACTGGCCCCCTCGCTCACTGAACTTGGATCTCTGAGACCAATTTGCCGCCTCCTACCATGCCCAAATCGTCTCGCCTATTGCTCGCCGGGCCCTTGCCCATCGCTTCGACGCTCGTTCCCCCCCATGACCTGCTCGTATCTGGCTGAACCTCCTTCGCGCTCCCTCGAACTTGCAGCAAAAACCACTCCACCGCCCTGGTCCCCAGCTAAGCGAGACGCCTCTGGCGCCATCGGAAAACCTTTGTCAGGAGCTCTACGCCGTCAATGCTTTACCAAGTGCCAGCAAGTCCATTCAATTTCTTTTGAGCTTCGCCAGAACACTAACGGCCACGCCTCCAGCGTTCGGTCTCGCGGCGAGATGAACATGCCAAAAGAAAGCCAGTCTCGGGCTGTCGTCTGATTCTCCTGCATCCAACACACCTCGCGGAATGTTGACCCTTAAAGTTCAGCATTGACATGATCCCTACGAGCACCTCTACCAATGAATCGCGGATTTTAGGCAACATAGACTTCGGCGCAAAAGCTAGGAATGTCTAGGCTACGATGACATCTGACAAAGGGAGCAGTAAGGCCGGAGGTGTTGGGTCAAGCAGGTGGAAATGGACTCCGGGCCAATTCTAAGCCAAATTTGAGCCCAACTCGGAGCCAACGTCGCCCATCATCTACACGTGGAATCCGAGAGCTTATCGAATCAAATCGGGGAGCGCTTTCAGATCGATCCATCTCGACGTATCAGAGCCTTCTGATCCCTCACCCCCGGTGGTGCCGGCGTCATTGATGTATACCATCGTTGCATCGATTCGCCACTATTGATTTGTGGCCGTCTTTGTATGAACTTTCTTTTTCCTTCTGGGTTCCCTCTGGACGGGCAGGTATCTGCTCCGTAGCAGCAGCTAGGTTTCCAGCAAGTGGTATCCGATCCCATTTCGGCTTACGGAAACCCCTAGATTCCCCCGTCGCACTCGGCTATCTGGGTCTCTCCGCCAAATTCATGCCGGTTATTCTTAGGCGTTGGCGAGTTTGCCTCCTGAGTACTGACCATGCTGTTCGTACCCTGTACTCGTACGTACATAGAGATTGATCTGGCGTGTCAACTGCCACTTTGAGCAGAAGTCTTTCGGCGCCCCCTTCCCGCCGTGGCTTTCCTGGTCGAAGGCGGTGAGCTTCGAACAATGGCAGTTGATGCATCTCCGGCCTGCGGGGGCAAATCAGGGCGGCGCTCTGGAAACCATGTGGCTGCCTCGCATCGAGCTTGAACTGTCAGAGTTTTAATATCGACCTATTACGGCTCTAGCCCCCAGTCTACGATGGAGCTACAAAGTCGTGTCTTGAGTCTTGACAGATGTCAAGAATCCACGGCTTAACATTCCAGTTGCCCGGATCGAGCATGTGATGCAGCAAGCCGCCCTTCTCCCAGATGTTGTGCAACCTTTCCCTGAAATGGACATCTTGCGCCCATAACTGGCTAGTGGAAGCGTCCTGGTGTCGATGTGCCGTTGAGCGAGCATCACGCTTTGAAATCGTGGCATTTCTCTTGACTTCTTTACGCCTCCGGAATATCCCTCAGAGAGTCAGTCCCCTCTTGACTCGGACTCGGATCTACCAGTCAGAGGATGGTTTGGGGGAGGGATGGTGGTGCCGCAGTGACACCCGCCAGTCACATTTGCGGCCATCTTCAAGGGCCAGCACTGCTACACTACCTGGCGAGCTGGAGCTGGGTACCGATGAGGGAGAGCTTGCCGATCGTTCACCCAGAGTCTCATCCACATCAGACCACACTTGGGGCAAGACTCCCCGTCGGCCTCGTTGCCAGGGACCACTTGACTGTGAGGTTGGCCGACGCCACGACGACCTACAATGCATCCTCGTATTAATATTTCCTTGCATTCACATTTCCGGCAGCGATCTTGTTCAGGAAAAGCCCCCCCAGGCCTCCACCAGCGACCGCCCTCGGAGCCTGACAAAGTAGACTTCCACTGAGAACTTTGTCTTTCGTGGTTTTCGAAGACTCCTGCTCCCGGTACTGATTTTGTCCCCTTTCACGCACGCGGCTGTTGTGTGATGCCAAATGTAGTGAACAGATGTCAATGAGCAAGGTGGATATTGCTTGCATTGTTGCAAATGGCAGGACGCCACCACGTGGCGGGTAAAGTCCAACCCGTTCAGATCACGATCAGATTGAAAGGCTTTTTGTAAGGCATTCCCCACCCCTTCACAACCCTCGTGATTCAGCAGCACTGTCAGGCTGTTTCGCCTCTTTTCAGCTCCCATCCAGAATACGAAGTACTTGGTACCAACTAGGAGGTGAGCATCTTGCCCAATCCGCGTTCAGAGTGCAAAGCGCTCAGGGTCTCTTGCCTGTTCCACGATGGAGAAATGTTGGGCGCCTCGCTACTGGCCACTTACCAACGACTTTTTGCACTCAGACTCTGAATCTGGGTATCGGTTGCCCCCCTTCCCTGGAGCGATCAACGATCTCCTGCATGTCTTAGCGCCAGCCACCACTGTCCAGACCATGTGCCTAAAGGGGTGTAGGATCGCTCGACTCCTCCTTTTCGTGGTCGCTGCGGAGTACGTGCAACCGATGGTTGCACAGCTGATCTTTGCTGATGCCGCACTCCTCAACAAGGGGAAAAGGGAGCGAAACTGGGCATGTGAACCACATCGTCCGCATCATTCCGCATCCTAACCCCTTAGTCTGCGCTCTTTTTGATTGGGTGGCTGGCGACTGTGATGTCTTCTTAGTCACAGTGGATATGCAGCTATTTCTCAACGGTCGCGCAGGAGCTCTGCATCTTACTGACGAGCATTGTTCAGTAATTGGCTCCCCAGAGTCTCGACTTACCTATCCAAGCGAGGAGTCGGACACCGGCCATCAGCACAACCAGATCACAATATGGCCAATGACGAAAAGCAATCCGAATTCTACGGGCTCTCACCCACGCCGTGGTGATTCCAGGCAAAAGTGCAAGTCGATGTGATGAAAATGCTCTGGTAACTTTGGAGGGAACACTACTATGACGCACGTCCTTCGCCCTGTGTTTGAAGCTAGGTGCTCCACGAGCTTTGGAGTTTTCAATGCCTATCGAAGAGTGGAGTGGGTGATGAGCTTGCCAAAAAACCGTGGGTGTTTTTGGGTTTCCATTACAAGCAAGGTGACATGTGTGTCGCTGCGTGCAGAGGCAGCGCAGTCAGCCCCGAGAAACCTTCAACGACCCCTCCTCGCCATTTAGGACGCGGGAGAAGGTCGATTCAGTCTAGCTGTGGTTTCCAAGTGCATCTGGCCCCAAGTAAGACGCGACCCATCTACGGAGATCGTCCAAAGGCGTCCAGTTACTCGTACGCGTATGCACCAGATCCTGCCAATCCTTTGACTTTGTTGATTTCGGGCTTTAGCCACCAGGTTTTGCGACTAATTGGGTGTTCTGTAATGTTGACCACCATGGGATTGAGCACATCTGAGAAACAATATCGGCATTTCCAACGTCACAATAGGTATTGCAAGGATTCCGCATGATGTTGGCGACCTCGATTCTAGAGACGTGGGTGGACACCCGTCACACCGCGGGTTGGATCGTCTGTTGATGGTTCAAAATTTTTGGCACTGATTGGATATGGAAACGTTGCACAACGCTAGCAAATGAATGGTTCACCAACCACAGGTTGACAAACAAGCCGTCTCTTGCTGCCGCTGTCAGGGAAGTCGAGCTCTGCTGAAGGCCAGCGATGGTGGCGGCGCAGCGCAACGTATGTGTACGTGAATCACGCATCTTGGACAGCCACTGTGTCCGACAGTTGTGGCCTGTTCAACCTTGCAGATCTCTGCCTCCTCTGTCCCTGTACACCGCTTTCTCCTCCAGCGCCGCTTGTTTCTCCTGACAAGTGCGAGGAGATAAGAGTCTGAGAATTGACAGAATTGACAGATTCGGCAGGTTGCCAACAGGGATGACAGCGGTTTGGCAAAGAGGAGATACGCAGTGTGTCTCTCGATCGCACTCCGTTTCCGCTGCAGTGCGGCCGGCCACGGAGCCATGGAGCGTTTTGTGATCCAACTGCTTTCAAATCCGTCCCGTCTCCCATCCTGCTACAGGCATCTGCGTCTCCTCACTGCCCTCCCGGGGAGTCTTTGACGTGCATGACAGCAGTAACATGCGATTGTGGTCTAACACTCCCAAGCCTGGTCGACAGCCTCAGACCGCTGTATCGGGATCCTCGGATGTTGGTGTGTGCCCTGTATCTCTGTCAAGTCTTTGGGGGGCGAATGAGAGCGGATGGTGGCGGCAGACGAGCGTTGGAGATGCCATGGCAGTTCAAGCCTCATTTTCAACAACTGCAAATCTCTACTATCTCAGGATAACAGTCTTGGGCCGCAATCTGGAAACCATGATTCAATTACCTGTCGCCTGTCACCCTGAGACCAAAAAAAGGGCCCAGTTCTAGGTGGCCTTTGAGCACCAGTCGGTCGACTGTTCACTGCATCCACACCCCAGTCGTCCAGAAGTGACCAATGAGAGAATTGATGAAAATCCAGAGAACACACATACACATTGTGGACACACAGGAGCACTATTCACATCTTCCAGCTGCCCGCGTATACTAATCCACAATGGCGGGCTTTGTAGTCAATTCTCAAGACATTTTCATGTCCGCCGTCCTTCGTTGTTCGATTTGTGAAGCCTGGAAGAAGAAGCAACACATACTTCCTTGGCTGGCGTAGACCTGCTCTTCGGATGGAATGAGGGTCGAGCCCCCATGTAGAGAGAGAATGAGCCAACCCAATCTTTATCCGATGGTATAGCATCTGTCCTGAGCTTTCTTGATATAATCCGTATTCCCAGAGCACCTGTGGATACCACTGCCTGTATGTTGTTTCGGAGCCTTACCTTGGTCGAACTGATTTTGCTATTATTGAGGGCATCCGTGCAAGAGCAAATGCGATCGGATGCAGGTTGTCTCTCTCCTGCACTTTAGTCATTGACCCACCAAGGAGGCACTTGCGAGCCTGTCAAAACGTGTTTTCAGAGATGAAATTCGATATCATTGCCGTATGCGCGCCTCCAACGCCGTCGCTCAAATTCAGACCATTCGCAATCGACAACTTCCCTGAGCGTTCGTGTGTACAATATGCCAGACAGCTTTGCAGTGCCATCTTTCGCTGTTCATTTCTTCGTTGGCGGTTCAGGCTTATGACCCGTCTTCAATTCTTCCCAGAATAGCTTGAGAAAGTGGCCGACGCCTCGCTCGGTGGCTTGGTCGTCTGTTTCACATATCGAAGATGTGAGCTTGATCCTTTTCTTCTTGGGGTACACAACAACCAGAAAAAGTATTCTTGGACACATACGGTCAAGGTGTGTGCCGCCATAGTATTCTGGCGGCTTGCCATGTTGGAGTTCATGGACCTTCTTGTGGACGCGCTGGACGCCACGGTGGAAGGAGGGACTGCGTAGGAGCTGGAGGATCGTGTTTCGTCAGAGGTTTTCCAACGAGCTGGTACGAGAGAGATCCGGGCCCAATACTGGGATGGCCTACCATTTCTACTAATCGCTTCTAGGTGAATGTCAGTGGATTGTCCTCCAGACGATGCTGAGGGGCGAAACAATCAGACCTCAAGAAGCCACCACCAAGCCATGGTGGAAAGAGGCAAAGGTTGGCCAGTCCGAGCGCAGCTTTGGCAAAATGCTGGTGAAGCAGTGTCCTCCAACGGTCAGGCGTCAAGAAACTCTCGATATGGAAGACTCACGTTGAGATGGTGGGTTTTTTGGCCGACATCTCTGGCGAAGCCTGAAACAACTAATAATAATATTGATTGATGTTGATGATGTCTCCGCATCCAGCGCCAGAAGAGTCAAGAGTGCTGTATGTGACGGAGCAATACAAAGCCCAAACACCGCCAATGTGACAGCAGGTGTGCGAGGTGTATGAGTCAAAAGGCTTGTAATTACGTTTTATTTACAAACAGGCTGGGTTTGCAGCTAGGCCCCGGCTGCAATATGAGGTCAGCCATTCGGCCTCTTTTGTTCTTCAAGTTTGGATTTCCTTCTTGATTGGAACAATACAATCCCCAATCGTCGCTTAAGCATAAAATCCATATCAAAGTATCCATAAAAGATCTCCATCGGAACAAGGCTATCGGCAGTCTGCCTCCTTCGAAGAACATTCTTCCTTTTCTTTGCCCTAGGGCAGCATCTTAGCGACCCCTCGATATCAATCCCCCTCCCGCGCTTCCTGAAACCGATAAGACGCACTCCATTGTATCTGAGGTCTGGAGAGATTCATTGAGCAGCCAAGTCGTCCTTGACAAGGCCCGGCAGCCGCGGCCTTGACGACATTAACCGGCTTCAAGTTCAAGTTCCTAACACAGACTCGCCAAGCATCTTTCAACGTTCTTTGTCTACCTAGGTACATAGTACTACACAGCAATCGCCCGCTGGCACTCTTTGTATCCAGAGTACCTCAAACTCTTCTTTGTTCATTCAAGAGGTCACCGCATATCATCACAACGACTGTCTCAAGGCTGTTCGCTGACAAAGCCGGTGCCGCTCCTCAGGATCCTTCTCCTGGGGAATCTTCTAACCACACCCCTCCCAAACGTCCGTCAATCTTGCAAAGACTACATATCCACACATCGGGGAGGAAGAATAAACCAACCCCAAACCTGACCATCCGGCCTACCACTTCCTCCTCGCTTCCACCCCTCTCAACCTCGGTGAGTCGGGCTGGCTCATCTCACTCCTCCGATGCAGTGACCATCGCCGACATCACCGCAATGATGCCACAGACTTTATCCCTAAGCACGCCGCCGCAAGGCTCCGTTAAGAGGCAACGGTCCCAAGAGATGTCGGCCAACGTTTCTCGACCGCCTTCCAGTGGCCAGGGACAACCTAACGGTGTGTCTGGAAAGCCTGATGACCCAGCGCAGCGGCTGAACGTCAAGATACCTGCCTACCTCAACAAATCCCGAGCCAGTAAGTAGTACCTCTGGGCGTAGGACTTTCTGCACATTGAGATATCCGAGGATCTAATCGCCTCGGCAATAGAGATCTCGTCAGCATTCCAGGATTTGGAGTGGAAGCAGAGAATGCGCCTCCAGCATGCATCCCAGAATCCCCATACCTCTCGATTCCGGGTCGACCGCTCATGGACTGTGATCAGCCGCAATCGCTATGGCAATGTTCAGCCTTGGGAATCATCAAGGGTCAAATTGAGAAAGCCAATTGGAGGGTCTGACTATGTCAACGCGTCTCCCATCATTCTTGAAAGTCGACACGCCAAAAAACCTCGCAGTGGAAATTCGACTCCAACATCGACCGGTCAGCCTTTACTTCCCGCGACAGCCCCAGCCAAAAGTGTTTACATCGCCACCCAAGGTCCAAAAGAAGGACAATTCTCACACTTCTGGCACATGGTTATGCAAGAGACGCCCGGCGATGTTGGCGTTGTTATCATGCTCACACAGCTTTACGAAGGAAACAAGGAGAAATGCGCCCAGTACTTCCCTCCCGACATGAACAACCCCACGATAATTCTGCCCGCTCATGAGGACGGCAATGATGATGGAGACGCAGAGACCATGGATGATGGTGATCCCTTCCTGGACTCCCCTACGAGAAGCGCTGAAACTGATAGTGTTGGAACAGATGCCGAAGACCTTCAAAGCGAGCCGCGAGGTGGCCCTGGAGATGACGGACAGGAAGTTCCGGCCCAGGAGCAAGGTCAATGCGGCTCCGTTACTCTCCTTTCCCTAGACTACGACGCCAAGATTGGTTGTGAAGTCCGCAAACTTCGATTGACGATCGATGGTGAAACCAAAACAATCTATCATTACCTCTTCCATGGCTGGCCGGATTTTGGCAAACCAGAGGCAGAAGATCGAAGGGCTCTACTGGAACTAACCCGAGTGTCACGAGCGGTTGCAGGCGATTCTCCACGAATCGTGCATTGCTCTGCTGGAGTCGGTCGGACAGGCACTTGGATAGCACTGGACTTCCTCCTACAAGAGCTCGAAGCGGGTCGACTGGTTGAGTCCTCCCCTCCACAAACAGGGACGCATACCCCGACAACGAACTCCAACGGTCCAGGTACGTGGGGCAGGAGCGGGCCTCCAAAAGCAAGCACACCCGATCCAAAAGACGAAGAGGATCTCATATGGGAAACCGTGAATACGCTCCGCGAACAGCGCATGATGATGGTTATGAACGAATTGCAATACAGTTTCCTCTACGAGGTTCTCAAGGAGGCATTCATTGACAGGTACGCGGAGAAGGAGACCGGGCCTGTCGTCATCGAGGTGCAAGAACCGAGCCCTAAAGTGGCGAGGAAGAGGTCACCCTTTGGCGGGATGTTTCGTGGCGGCCGGGTCGGGGCCGTCAAGGAGGACGAGGATACAGTGTCGGCGGACGGTGTTGAGATGGGCGAATCGGAAGCCGAGACAGAGATAATGGAGAAGGAAAAGGCTGGCATCGAAGTAGATATGGAGGGCCAACCACGCAAGGATGGTGGAGCAGATGAGGATCCGTATGCCGCTGTGGCACCGGAGTCGATCCGTCAGGGACAGGAGAAGACAGAACAAAACGAGGTACGCGAGCACGAAGTCAAGTGAAACGAATCGACGACTTGCAATTGCATTGGGTGGGATGAAGAATGATTGTATGAGCACGAACTTGCCAAAAGCCATTGAAGGTTTCCGACGGGAAGGGACATACACGAGCTTACAATCCTGTCTGAGATGCCACTCTCAAGATCAGGAAATGGCTGGCTTCTCGAAATGTTTGATTAACGAAAAGCACTGGGTGTCCTTCAGGGTGGCGTTCACGTACGCGAGCATTGAAGGTCAAACTGTACGGGTGGTGTACTGGACTTAGGATTGGAAACAAGACAAGCTGTGTTTTTGGCCCATGGTCTCTGCTATTCATCCTTTCTGCTTCATCGCCGCCATCCTGGTCTCGTCGACAATCCGCTGAGGGGTTTCAAGCACTGCGGACTTGAGGCTCAAATACGTCGACACCTTGTTCCCGTACTGTTCGGCAATGTTGCAAGTAATGTAGGCATCTCCTATGTTAATCTTGGGCTCGCTGAATGGCTTGCAACAGTCAATTCTTGCTCTGTGCACATGTTGATGAGATCTGGGGGGTTCGGCCGGCATTTCCGTCGTAACTGTGTGGCGTGGTCGCTACAGGTCCATCTGCACCATACACGTCGATGGTCCTCAATCCCGTTGTTCAGTCTGATCACCTCCGCCTGTTTGAAGTTTGCATAAACGACTAAATGGAAAGCATTGAGGGAGGAGCCGTCGTACAAGTCGTGAGAGAGCGGCCACGTGATCAGGAGCTCTGATACACGTGACAAAGCCCACTAATCCCCATTTGGATATTCCGTCTCCCTTCCTGGTCCTCCCTTTTCTCTTGCGACACTGTCCGCTTCACCATTGTGCTTCAGATGCTTGATCGCCTGAACCTGAGGGCAATTACCGCCAAGGATGGCATGGATGCCGTGTATTCCAGTCTCACTCTGCTGCTCACTCGACGCTCGAAATCGATAGTCTGTGCCTATCTCCGACACGCCCACAAGGTCCTAGTCAAAATTGACGGGGGAGTTCAGACACATACGCATTCGGACCCAAGGACGTTTTGTACTGCCCTACAACGACTGATGGACCCATAGAGACATGAATGGGAGTGATTGTATATACTGTGGCTGTCATGAACGCGTTGTCTCGAGCTGCCGAGTGCAGTGCACCCGTGGTCCTTGGGTGGCTGGGGTGTCTGTTTACCCAGACGTTGTCCCCCCTCTCAGCGCGAAAAAAGGTCTTACTGATTATTTCCTCGTCGCTACCTGAGCCGTGAGCGTCAGCATCAACTACAGTCCTTCTCTCCAAACAGGTATGGGTTGCACTGCAGACACAGACTCGTTTGAGGATTTGTGCTGGCGGACGCCAAAAGTGGTTGGGGGAACCCCCTAGGCCGCACGTGAAACGCAACCCACGACACGCTCCGCCTCATGTTCGAAACGTGCAATCGGCACCTCTGCCATCCGCGCGACCAGGTCAATTGGTTATAAGGCACTTCCAAGACCTGCCATTGCCAAGTCGCCTTCTCTCTCACTATTCCAAACATTCTTTCCCATTGTCGTCGTTCTGTTTCCGATTTTCTCGCTCTTTACCGCTGGCCGGGCTCTTTTCTACAGTCCTTCCTTTCCAAGAACATCTCTCCTCACGCTCTTTACTTGTTTTCCAGCATCTCGGGAGATCAAAATGCTTGTCAAAGCTACTGCTGTCACCCTGCTGGTGGCTGTTGGTTCAGCCTCAGCTGCCGTCTTGTCCTATGGCAAGGAATCTGTCATGAGGGAGGACCCCGACTTTGGCCTCTGCCTCCCGACCATGAAGTTTGAAGGTGGTCTTGGTGGACGATCATCGGTGGACTTTACTTTCTTGCCTACCGATGCGTTGTGTGCTCGTGGTCAGCAAGAGGCTCCCAACCCAAGTAAGTTTACCGTCGATCTTTTGCGCTGTGCTGTAACTAATGGTGGTGCAAGATATCATTACCAACCGAATCTGCGACCAACTCGCCACCGTCTGCGGAGCAAATGAAGCCGCAAAGTCTCTTTGCCGCGAGTCTCAAGCGAAGATCCGAGCTTTGGGAACTCGCGACAGGTCCACTGCTGAGACCTGGAACACACTCATGGGCTTTGGCGGTGCCTTGACCAACCCTGATGGGGGAGCCCCGGCGCCTAATGCAGTCAAGGACGACCTGAAGAAGAGAGACACCAAGAACGTGGAAAAGCGAGCTCCCATGATCTACTGCTCTGCCACCGAGTGGATTGACGACTGCACCGGATGGCCTGATGTCGAACCCGTTGTCAAGAGATCCGAAGATGCTGCTGCTGCTGCTCCCGTCGTGAAGAAGCGCAGTGTGGAGTCGGCTGCAGAGCCCGCGATGGAGAAGAGATCCGAGGGTAAAGCCAAGAGGGCGGATATCCCCATGATCTACTGTTCGGCAACCGAGTGGATCGACGACTGCACTGGGTGGCCATAGAGGATTCGTTGCCAGACCAGGAATGGTTAGTGTTGATGTTCCGCTGGGTCGCACAGTCAGGGATTTGAGGAGGCGAAAAGGATTGGTTGTTTTTCAAAGCTGCCATGGCTATCATTGCATTACTGTATCACATTTTGTGTCAATATATAAGCTGTGTCTAGATGTCTCCCAGAGGCCGTGGGACAGAGACAATGAAAATGGAATCAGAATGACGAACATGAACGCAAGACGTGCGAGACTGGTGCCCGCGATCCATACATTAGGTACCTGGATATTCTATACCTAGTACCATGTACTTCGTATGGGTTGTGACATGACGAAATGTGCCATGCGCTTGTGCCATGCGCTTCGGGAGGAGATGCCGATCCGACGACTGGAGTTTGTGGGGGATGCCCGAGTGCTCAACTTGGAGTGCTTCCCCTTTCTCCTCCTCGAACCAGTGCTCTTGATCCGGTGCAGCAGACTGAGATACGAGGTGCTCTGGTCGAAATTTCCGTGTTTCCAGCAATGGTCGACCTCCATTCCTTACCGGCCGGCTCGCGCCCAGAAGACGCAGTCCGCAACAACGGGCCTGACAGTCTCGTGCTCGAGAGATACAAATTGCGTGAACTGGCCGAGGGCTGGCCTCTCTATCGGTCAGAAGGTCCCTTTTCCTTTGCGTGCACGTCTTTTCTGACCTGTTGCTGATTGCCGTTGCCGTGGCCAGAGATGCGTGTGAATGGGAGAATCTCAAATCCATCTTCCACCCGGACGCTTACATCTACACCACCTGGACCGGCAGGACGCACCACTTGGACTTCATCAAGGCGTCTCAGGCGGGCATGGACAAGGGGGCCTTCATCATGCATCGCTGCCACGGCATCACGACCGACATCACCCGCGAGGCCACGCGGGCGGTGACCAAGATGAAGGCGACCATCACCCAACGGTTTGTCATTGATGGGTGCGAGGTCGACGCCGAGAGTGATTGCCGGTTCTGCTTTTTCTGGGTCAAGATGCCCGACAACGGCGAGTGGCGGGCGAGGTTTGTGAGGCATTGGTATGAAAAGGTAAGGGAGACCCGCCCCGCAATAAGAAGCGGCCCACCGGGTGATCACCGCACATAATTAGGTACACACGATAGGAACTGAACATCCTTTTCCGGTATCTAGGACAAGTTGATCCCTGTCAACCCGGCAAAAGTGCCTATCCTCGACGAGGAGCGCTTGAAGGACTATCCCACTGGCTATCGGTACCTGGCCTACCTCCAGGAAGCCACCATGGGCGTCACGGTGCTCAGAGACATGCCCGGCCACAGGCGCGAGAAGGGAGTTGAGGGCGGCAGCAAGGACTGTGGAGACAAGCATGATCTTCTATATTGGCAGTGCAAAGCCTGGATCGAGGGCAAGGACGTGGAGATGTAAACCATAGTCCTACATTACCAAATTTAACTTGTCCGTGTCACTTGAGTCGCCTACCAGAAGAGAGTGGCAGCCTCGTAGCCTTGCCTTGCCCTGCCTTGCCTTGCCTGGTGTGGGGGGAGCGAACTTTCTCCACATTAATTGTTTGCCTTGCATGGAACAACGGCCTCGCGTCTGCCCAGCAAACACTCTTCTTCGCCTGCGCCCTCCCCCCCATCAAAAGCCGGGCCCGGCCATCATCTGTCACGATGTAGCCCTCGCAACCTTGACACCGTCTGGTATTTATCTCGTGTGACATGTCCCAGCAGCTCCGTCAAGTCCCCACGCACCCATCCTCGCCGTCGAATCCCACATCGCGGCGGACCACAAGCGGCGGTGGTGTGCCAGTGTCTCAAACGCAACCGCAGCCGTCGACGACCTCTCCAAAGACCCGCAGCCTCCTGCCCTCTCCGCAATTCGAAGACGACCCGATCGTCGCCTCCCATCAGCAAGCCAAGCTCGCCCACAGCAACAGACCGAGTCTCACCCTCAACAACCCCGAGTACTCGGAGCACGCGGTCGCCGAGTCGGAACACTACAGCCATGGCGGTGGCCTTGCGTCTGCCCATCATCCGGGAGAGGTGCCGCCGACAATCCCGTCCTTCCAGCCCTTCTTCACCTTGATCGAGGATAGTGTTACGAACGAGCACTACCACCCGACGGTCCACTACATCTTTGCCGACGATGACACCGACATCATCACCGAGGCTGCGTTGAGGAGTCTCGAGGAATTGGATCCCACCCAACGAGGGGACAATCGGGGCGGTGCTCCACCGGGAGGACGACACGGGCGGCCACTTTCACACGCAGCTCAAGACCAGGACCTCCATCGTCAGGATGATGGCATCAACGCACCCCGCCTTCCTCCACCCACGGCCGATATGCGCGAGCACTACATCATCCTCGACGTGCATCCGCAACCTCGCAGCACCACTCAGAACCAAGACGACAACGCCACCCCAGCAGGGGCTGCTTCTTCGGTCGGAGGCGGCGGCGCCACCGTCAGTGGTGGTGGAATAACAGGCTACAACTACGAGGTCACATCCGCACACAGCCTCAGCGCAGAATGGCAGGTCTTGCGGACCAGCATCTCGGCCGCGCCGACCATTGGAGACGGCGGACCCAGCGAAGAAGGGGAAGAAGGGCTGATGTTGCGCATCGAGGGGAGAGGGAACACACCCGGCGACCTTGCCCTGGCAATGGCGAAAGAGAAGGCCACCGGAGCCGGAGCCGGAGACGCCGAGAGGGAAAAGGAGAGTATGGAAGAGATGATTGACCGGTTCCAGCGACGTCTGGATGATATCAGGATGGTTATTGAGGCAGGTGTGGGCGGGATCAGTGCGCCTGTGGGCGCTGCTGCGCTGGGCGGAGACGAATAAGATGAGAGAGAGAGAGACGATGGGAAATCGATCACAGACAAAAGACGGCGGGTTCGTCCCGATAGGAGATTCCTTCCACCTTGGGTAGGCCAAAAAATCGCGATCCTGGTCAAAGACCAACCGGGACAGAATCAACCCAACACAATTCCCCTTTAAGGCGTGATTGAGCCGGATATAGTACTTGGAAAGGCCATTTTATCCTATGGACGACGGAGTTTCAACGGCGCAAGACAGCAGACTCGAAACATTCCATTAGCTTACGACAAACAGTGCTTGATTGCTCGCTCAAAGCACCTGCAGGCGCTGGGAGTCAAGAGTCAGCCTTGGCCTTGCTTTTCTTGTCTGCTTATCATCATTTACCTACCTACCCACCCACCTGCTTTACGTGGTTCGATTGGATCACACGAACCCTCCCTTGCACGGAAGGTCTCTGGGGGCGAGGGAGTACAGACAGAACGAGAGAGAGAGAGAGAGAAAGAGAATTCGTGAAGGAGCATTGGGAGGGATGGGGAAGGGAAAGAAAAAGACTCTTTTCTTACCCTTGAGCGGAAAACAGACACAGAAACAGACAGAACCCACTAATATGCTCATTTAATGCCCCTTTCACAACTCCCTCCTCCTCCTCCTCCTCCTCCTCCTTACGGATGCCGTTACGGTGCTTCTAGTCTCCAGTCCTCCAGTCCTCTAATCCGCCCAAGCGCCTGTCTACAGCTACATATGCCGAGATAAGTACGGAGTATCGATCTCGTATCATGAGAAGACGCCGTTGTAGTCAGTCAGCGAGGATCCAAGGAAGTGACTTCTTTTTCTGCTTCTGCTTCTTGTTTGTCTACCTGGGTACTTCTCGTATTCTCACTGAATCCATCCATGTAACCTGTTCCATCCCAGCTCCGACCGTCCTTACTTCCAGCCAGGGTATCCAATAATCAGGCAATACCTCTTTAGTTCAAGTAGTTCCTTTATCCAGAGCTCCGTGGAAACAGCAACGCAATGACAAACAAAACGGGGGTATCTTTAACAATACTCGACTTGAAAGCAATGTGCATCGATTCATCAGGATCCAGCAGCACTTCCCCAACCCAAGACACCACCGCCACATGAACAAGATCCACTCGCTGAATAGAAAACAGAACAACACAGATTCCCAGGGCCATGACCAGACTAGCCAGGCGGACTGCTTCTCAGCCTCCGACCCCCGCCCAATTGTCCGACACTCTGGCTGAAATTCTCCACGCCACCGATTCCCATCCCTGCTAACCCAGCTATTGTGCTTCTTGTCACCCTGCTCGGCTTCGCGGTAGGTAGTCTGCTCTCGACAATCGCATTAGTCGTCGCGTGCCGCTTGAGAGGCGGTTGTTGACTTCCACTGCCAACGCTCTTACTGAAGTCCAGCAGTACAGGTTTCTCGTCATTGCCGGACGATGTCATGGATGTTGTTGATGACACTATCGGTCTATTGCCGTTAATAAGATTGATGTCGACCTCCTTCAACCCAGATTTTGGCTCAGTGAGAGGTAATCCACTTGTGGTGCTTTGTGTCTGCGAAAGCGATATCGTAGATGCCTGCGTCGTGGGATCCTCAATGTCGGTGAAGATCTTGGTCTTGCTTGGACTTGGCAGCTTCGAAGGCGATGTAGGCCCTTTACGCGGCGAAGCTTGCTTCCTAGGCGAACGGCCAGGTGTCTTTACTGATAAAGGCGTCTTAGTGAGAAGAGCAGGATCAGGTAAGCCTCTCAGCCTGGCAATGATGGATTCGTGGCTTTCGGTTCGTGGCAGGTGTGTCGGATAACTCCAATCCCTCTTTTGCGGCGTCTCTCCAGTTGGAATGTACTCGGTCAAAGTCGCTTCTGAGAGTTCTGCCTTCATTTCCTGGAGAGGATGCCTGGTTTCTTGCTCCAAAGATCCAACGAGTCTGTCAATTTCTGCTCGGTGAGGCTCCTGTTCTCCTGCAAAGGCTCCAAATCTTTCAACGCTTTGCTTCGACGCCTTCTCAAGACTGCTAAAGCCGTCTTGAGCATGAGATACTGCTCTTCCCAAGAACTGTAAGCGTTCAGCATGATGGCTGTCGTTCTGCAGCCGAGCTCGTGTCACAAATTCGTCTAGAGCTCCCATTTGAGTTGGCATTTGCGTCAGCTGAGCGTCGACAATTTTGACTGTTTCCTCGTGGACGGCTTTGGTGGACTTTTGAATGGCTGAGTTGCGCGCACTGACTGCCTGCAAGATATTAGCCTCTAGTCAAGATCAAACTTGTGCCGTACTTACCGTCCAGTCAGCTTTCATCTTAGTCTTCAATTCGTCCTTTGACGTGACCACCAGCGTCATCAGTTCGTTGCCATGAGCAGTCCACGTGTCCAATCCATCGCGATAAGACTTATCAGCACTTTCGAACCGCTCTGTCGCCTCAACGAGGTGAGACTGAACATTATTCAGTCTCCTGGACAGTCTCTGATCCTGTTGCTGATGTGACGAGTCAATCAGCTTCAAGATCTGCTCCTTGAGCTTCTCTTTCTCCTCTTCGGCGGCCTTTCTCTCCTCGTCTCTGATGGCTTCGAGCTGGGTGGAAGCTGAAAGTGATGCCTCGATGTTTGTACGACTCGCCGCTTGGAGGGCCGATGACAAGGCTTCAATTTCCTCTCGCTGCACAGTTAATTGCTTGCTAAGGTCATCAAACATCGCTTTGAAGTCTTTTCCGAGCCCGCTGTAAGATGAATGCAACTGGGTATGAAACTGCTCAAGCTCCGAGATCACCTCCGCAGATATCTTCGCAGCTGCCTGGGATAGACCTTGAAGGCCCTCACTGAGGTTGTCCTTGACATTCTCACGTAGATCTTTGATCTCCTCGAGGACATTGTTCATAGAATCTCTGGCCTGAACAGACTGGTTCTCAACAGCAGCACAATCCTCAGCCAGCTCGGAGGACTTCTCCTGAGATAGTCGGGCAGTAGTCTCCATGCGAGCCATCTCGGCCTTTATCAATGATTCAATACGGCAAGAGCTTGCAGCGACGGCTTCGGCGTGGGCTGCTTGGAAGCGTCCGATGCGCTCGTCAACCAGTCCACAGATATTCATGGCCCGGTTGACAGAAGAATTCCACGACTCGCGGTTCTGTGTATGAAGGACAGACCGTCGCCTAAGCTTGGCTTGCAGACCATCGATATCCTTCAAGGAGTTGCCAACAGTCGAGACTAGCTCTGTCCCAATGCCGAATAACTTCTCCTCGGTGACTTCATGTGCTTCGCGAAGAGCAGTCTCCTCCGCGAGCAACCTTTCTGTGTCGGCGAGAACAGTTTCGGTCTTTTCAAGCACATCTTTTGTGCTCTCCAGGGTTGCACGAGTGCCTTCATTGTCTCGCTTCAGCGTCGTAAAGTTGTTGGTCAAGCTGAACAGCTCCTGAACTTTGTTGCGCAAACTGACTTCCATCGTTTCGATCCGCGCCTTCTGCTCTTCGCTCAGTATCCTTCTGGACTCACTCTCGACCGTGATTTCCTCATACTGCTCGTTGGTGAGATAAACGCCGTTACGTTGTCTTGTGGCGATCAATTCGCTCTTGAGCTTTTCGATTTCGGCGGTGAATTCTTTCAGCAAAGTTTTCTTGGATATCATTGAATTGACCTGCGGTTTATTTCGGATATTCTTCGCACGGAAAGCGTAGTCCAGGGTCGAAATGGTCTCCTCGAGATTGCTTTTCGCTGGTGACACTGTGGCAATGATACAAGTCTTCGTTCTTCCACCCAGTGAGTCTTGTAGCAGCCTTGTCAGTTTCGACTCTCGGTATGGAATATGTGAGCTTTTGTCCACCAGAGCATTGATGACTCTTCCCAGTGTCAACAAGCTCTTGTTGATGAGTCCAGCTTCCGCGGCTCTTTTGTTCTCCGCGCCACTTCTTTGAATGTTCTCACTGCCAGCGAGATCAACAAGGTTAAGTTTTCCGGAACAGATATAGTCTTCGCCTGTTGTGTTGGGTTTCTTCACATATGTGGTAATGGTGAAGACCGTATGGCTTCGAGAACTGAGGTCATTGCACTTGGTGGCTGCAACTTGACGCCTATGGCTGCCTTCGCGCAATAGTTTGATGCCCGCTGCTGCATTCTTAATGTGCGACTCCTCCATGCCTTGGACCACCGTGGCGGAATGGCTCTTCCTGCTCGCGTCATCGAAGATCTTCAGCTTGACGGAATCGTCGGGCGACAGCAAATCTCTCAATTCCTCATTGTATAGCTCAATGAATGAGCATTTCACTGAACACTCCACCTCATCTGCTTCCAACTTTTGGAACAGCGAGTACAGTACCCGAGGGATGATGCCGGCTGCATCAGATAAAAGTCCAAGGGTGTCTGTCATGTCGCCCGACATGGTGTATGTTTTCCCCGTGCCCGTTTGGCCATAGGCGAATATTGTACAGTTGTAACCTGTCAGCATTTCGTTCAATATGGGCGCCACGACGTCGTCGAAGATAATGGCCTGATCCGCCGCTGGAGAGAACACCTTGTCGAAGTAGTAGGTCTTATTGCTGATTGCATTAGGGCCCATCGACAGTTCAACCGTTTTCCCTCTGACTCCGCTTGTTGATACCACCACGCCGCTATTTTCTCGAACTTCCCTGGCGCTTCGACCCCGACATCGTACGACGACATGGATGTTCGTCTCCTCGCCATGGTCTTGGTCAAAATCCCTCTCTTTTCTCTTAGTTCCCGCGTTAGAAGCACCGCTCGAGGATAGGGACTCTGCGGGGGAAGGAGCTCGACCCGTTATCGAAGGATACTGCGGCACATGCGGTCTCGGTGGTGGGCGCATTGAGGTTCTGGTGGCAGTATTGGCATGACGCTGTGATCCTGACATGTTGCTGCAGGAAAGCCGCAGGTGACAGTAGATGGAGATTTAGTGAGCGTGCGGCAGCTGCATCTGATTATGCTTCACCATATACTAAACATGGTACCGGGGTTTGGCAACAAGGATATGAATTTGGTGGGCTCGGAGCGATTGCTTCGGTCCGCCAGCAACAACGAAACAGGACGAAATGTAAACAATGCCAAGGCGCTAAAGTTGGGGGTTGGCACGTGATGAGGCGATGGGAATGCTGGTCTCGGATTGGTCCACGTCCAGGTCTCCAACCTCATCAGCACTGACTGCCGTGTGACTTGTCTTCTATTCTTGTTTGCTGTGATCACCAGGTTAAATACCACGACAGCCTTCACTCTACAGGCAGCTTCTCATCGTCCTTCTCTCCTCTCGGCATGCCAATTTCATCATGACGGAAACCGCCTCCAAGGCTGCTTTTCAGATACAGCCAGAAAGGGGCATCAGCTGGATAAGTATGTGTATTGTCTTTGGAGTGTGTAGGGCGTGCTGACCACATCAGCTCTCGGATCTTCTATCTACAGTATTATAACAAGGCTGAAAGCGTCGCCAAAGATATATCCAAATCTCGAGTTGTCCTATTCCGATTCTGAACCAATCACACAACCGGTTGTCCTCAGTCTCCCTTCTAATGGACTGAGGCTGCGGTTTGACGGTCCAGACCAGCGACTACGGCTAATCGAGGTCTTGGACTTTTCTCTGAGCTCTTTTGTTTATAAGAATACAGATCTGGTCCGCCGAGTTAAGGGTTCGGACGAGATCGGTCAAGATGAAGGCTCTTCCAGTGGTCCCACGTTTCGTCATGTCTACAACCGTCTCTTTGGACCAACGTACGCCGGAGAATACATTGCTCCAGATTCTGGTCTTTCGGAAGGCACATATGTTCTCTCGTATCCAGGACTGGCATTTACCTTTCCCGTGAAACATCAAGCCTGGTCCGAAAAGGTGGATTTTGTGTCAATTTTGTCGTCCAATGCAACTGGGTCGGCAAAGTCTATGGCCATCTTCGCCGGATCCTCGTGGACCGAAGCAAGATCAAGTTTGTATACGAGACCTCCGACGTATCCTCGATCACCGACACTCGTGGGCAAGTCTGTTGAGGCGGTGCCGGACGAGATTGAGGAGGTAAGAGTGTTCGGAGGTGGCAGGCTGGAACTACTGCGGAGAGCCTCCCCACCAATGGCAATCACATTGAGTGAAACAACACCTCAAGATCTTGTGGCGGAACTAGGACCCCCTGATGCCATATACCGTAAGAATGATAGGCGGATTTCTATTCATGCTACCGGCAACCCTGCGAATCGGCGGCGGCCTAGCATGTCACCCGGGCTCGATCCTCAGGCCCTGGACACCGACCAATCTTCGATTCAGAGCTATACCGAAGAATCAGACTTTGAACCCGACCTTGAGGAAGATAGAGCAGATTCGTCTAGTGATGAGTGTTTCTACAACTACTTTAAGCATGGATTTGACATCCTGATATCATCCCCGGCCACGAGATCACCACCTTTCCCTGATTCGATGACCAGCGAAGGCTCTGGTTCGTCCAGCGCGCCACTGGTCGCCACCAAGATCTTCTTACATGGCAACGTACCTGGCTCGTTCGCCTTCAATCGCCATCGAAGAAGTCGGTGGGTGATACGTACTCGTGGGGAAACCCGAGGGCCATTCCTGAGTTCAGAAATGGCATTCTCTGAAATATCTCGGGCGCTGAAAGAGGTGTGGCATGAGACTTACAAAGACGAGAACGAGGAGAAGCAAATGCAGCGAGGGATGGTCCTCAACAGGGGGTGGGGAGAGAGTCCAGAGAGCTCAATAGAGCTGCTGGGGGATCTAGAGGAAAGTCCGACTCGAGAAAAGACAGACGACCATGGTACAGTAGATGCTGGAGGGGGCATGGGCAACACGGAGCTGTTTGGGTTCCCAGGCATGTTGTTTGAAGTGCTGAAGAACGACACAGTCAGCTGTCTGACGGTATTTTAGAGGCATCCAGTAGAGGTTTACAGAAAGTGTACACCTAGATACTAGGTACTGAGGACCTTGTGCTATTCCGACTGTCCACCTGCAGTGCCCGCCTCCAAACGGTTGGAAGCCGGAGTGCAGGGCTTGTAGTGGACAGGCTAATGAGGCTGATTCGCTCACCCGCAGTTTGTCTGCGTCCCGCTTTTCACTTCCCGCGCAGTCCAACCTCCGATCCTCTTGATTCCCACCCACTGCCACCCACCACACAAACAACCAACTCGAACTTAACAGTCCTTCACTCTCTTCCTCTTCACGCGAAGTTGGACTCTCTTCACTTCGCAAGTCGGCACTGTAGATGCATTCTCACATGGAACTAACTGGTTGCCGCATCACGGCATCAATCTATTCCTAGCGAAGATGCGCATCTATCCTTACAGCTTGTTCTCCGCCACAAACACACCCGGTATTGCCCTGCGCCTTGACTCACCTGTCCTCACCTCTCTGCCGCCTTCTGTTTGTGGCCGTGTCACTAATACATCACTGGGAAAAATGCAGTTGTAGCACTCGGCTACCGCACCTTCCAAAGTTTGCGCCGATGAATCTGTAAACCTCCCCTTTATACAAATACATCGACTCTCCCGATCCGACGCAGATTCAAAGGCGGCGAAACATGAAGATGTCGAAACAAACTGTCATCCGTTGTCTTGTAGATGATACGGCTTTGACCAGGAACCTCGAGGAGATTGAGAGCTGGGTCTCGCAGGGCCTTATTATTCTTGTTGTGCCCTTGTACAGTATGGCTGCCAGTGTCGCAAATCCTGACCCTTAGTGCCCCGCTAATCGGCTTCAGCGCTCTCTCGCTTGAACGTCTTGAAGAAAGATTCTTCACAGATCGGCGTCAGCGCGCGTAAAGCATTGAAATTCCTCGACCGCAGCACTTCCTCTCGCGGCGATTTACGCCACGACCCAGTCATCCTCCAAGGTCCCGACGACCAATACCCGACCTGGGCTGAGGTGGAGGCACACTACACAAACGAAAGTATGAAGACTGCTGGGATGAACGAAGGAGAGGAGTCCATTCGAATCATGGACAACAAACAGGAGAAGGACTCTGATATTCCCTTCAAGGTTGGCGCAGGAGTCGCAGGTCCGTTGTCGCAACTCCTCTTGGACAAACTGAACTTTGCGAAAGAACCAACGACCATGTCACCCGGCTCTACGCCACCTTTGTCGCCCTCCTCCTCTGGACCGCAGAGCTCTAAGACCAGCCCTGAGGTCAAGTCGGCCACCATTATCAGCCACGATCAGACACCCGTTCCACCATCGCTCAAGTCTCTACTTAACCCCGTCGTGTGGTATGTGCACGAGAAGAAGGCTCCTGCCAATGAGGGTCTCCTCTTTCTTACCAACTCAGCTGACACTATGCACCTCGCACGGGACTTTGGGATCCCCACCAAAAATATTCATCAACTGAGGAGTGAGCTCGGCCTGGGAGAGAACGAACTCCCCACGCAAGAAAATTCCAAGAAGGACAAGGCCAAGGAAAAGGCGAAAAGAGCATCCAATTCGGAGCCAAAGACTCTTTTCAGCTACGATGACGTCGAGAGTGACGAGGAGGAGGTCGTTTTCAAGCCAAGGGGTCGAGGCTCAGCGCGCGCAGCACAGTCGTCGCGAGGTGCTGGCGCTGGTAGCATCCGCAGCCGAGCAGGAAATACGCGGTCTCCGCGAACCTCCTTCAGTAACCCTGCGCAGTCGGCGCAGAACAAACCACAAATTCCGGTTGAAGAGATTGACCCAGATTCGTTTGACCGTGGCAGCTTCGCACGGGGCAACACACCGCTCGTCAATACGAGCAACCATGTCCCCCATCAATTCAGCAGTGGCCGTGGAGCCTACCGCGGAAGTTATGGCCGCGGAGGGGGACGTGGGTCGAACTTCAACCGTGGTTACAGCAATGGATTCGAACGTGGATCGACCCGCGGCAGAGGTCGTTTGTTCGTCCCTTAAACACTCTTGCCGCTGTTGTGGACCCTCGGTGTCTGCAACGGCATGAGGAAACTGAATTACACCTACTGGCAGGAGCCGAAAGCAACCCGAGCCGCACACCTCGAGGCTTGAACCCGGGTTTTGTAAACCGCGGAAGAGCTATGGAGCTATGCGGTTCGTCAGATGGGGTTCCGACATGGTCATGCACAGACACAAGATCCACTAGCTGGGTCTACAGTTTTGCAGGCGTCAGTACTTTTCCGTTTGGGCTTGGATCATTGTTCAGCACTTTCCGGTCAAGGCATCGTGGTGGTTGGGAGATGGATCAGAAGTTCTGGACCCAAGGATGAATGCTATGGTGGGCAGAGCAGATGAGGGCAGACAGGAGAAGCCTCTTGTTGTCTCTACATGGAGGGAAGTTCGGTCAGGTGGATCCAGCCTTTTATGCCTGGCCTTTTGGCACCACCACACACTCATTTCAACCGGCCATGTGTCGCTTCGACGTTCGGCTGGAGTAGTCAATCACCTGTGAAGGGGAATCGACAGCGGTTGGCACGCTCATTCAGCTGCAGAGCCTCTGGACGCCAGGTGTCGTCGATGTGCACGGCTGCGATATCTTTTTATTCTCTTATTTTTGTGACCTTCACTATCACTGGCACCGACAAGTCCACGTATGTCGAATATGCATCCTCTTGTATAGCAATGACATGCACATCTTATTGGCTACATGGACCGCAAATCATAGCAAAAGGAAAACGAAGCTTCCGTAAGCACCCTGCAGGGAAACACTGGGTGAAGACCATCCACCAACCACCCACCATCCCTTTCTGATCTTTCTGCGCTCCAGAACCTACTGTATCGGGTATTCCTCGCCTTCCTGATTCCGACAAGTCACCACGGGTCCATGTGAAGAACCTTGCTAGGCCCGAGCTCCCAGAACCCAGATTGCTTCATCCTGCCGGGTGACCCGTATTGGTCCAGATTCAAAATAATAACATCGACCTCCCTTCTGCTTCCATCTGGCCTTCGCTGACCGTTTCTTTTCGCCTTATCGCTTCCATCGACTGACCCCAAGTCTTACTGCTATTCATCGATGAATCTACGTCTCCAGGGCCACAGCACAACTGCAATGAAGGACATTCCGGCTGTATGAAGTGGCCTCTGCGCATTTGCCAAACCACAGGCATCTCTCATGTACCGCGGAGAAAGCGTATATCCAACTTGCCAAATCCTTCCACCGACCCTTGCCCTCCACGTCACAAACGCCATTTCGTGACACACAGTTACCCCAAACCCCGCCCCTTTCCGGCAAAGAAGCAATGTCTGAGACCGCAACCCGACCGACTCGCCCAAGGACATTGACCAGAATTGTCACCAATGCCGCCATTTCCCTGCAAAAGACCCTAACTAGAGGCGCAGACGAGGATGGCGACATTGCGTCTTGGAACCCGGCCTTGGGCGACGGCCCCGACGATTCCTCTCTTGCAGCAGCTTCTCGTTCAGCAACGCAGGATGGCAAGCAGATGGCTATGGATCTTCGGAAAAGTGGTGAGCTTGGATGGAGGAAATATGTCAAGTACTTCACGCCATCGTACGTCAATCTGCCTTCAGATCCTGAGATTGTGGGCTGACGGCGCGTACGCAGCTGGTTCACGGTGACCATGGGCACTGGTGTAAGCCTCCCCGAGTTGATGCGAACTGCTGGCCCTGTCCTTCTACCCCGAAGCCGACGACAAATTAATCTCATCTGTCTTGGACACAATGGCTGATTTCAGAACACCTGAAAGGTCGTGGCGAGCCTTCTTAACCAATTCCCATACAATGCGAGATGGCTCTACTGGCTCTCCGTCATTGTCTTCTGCCTGAATATCGGCCTCTTCGCTTTCTTCATCTTCGTGTCCATACTCCAGTTTGTTCTGTTTCCCAAGATATGGATCACTATACTCGAGCGGCCCAATCAAGCGTTTTTCCTGAGCGCCATACCAGTGGTACGTATCTCGAGTTTCTCTCTGGAGGCGTACTGACATGGCTCTTGTAGAGTCTCGGGACTATCGTCAACATGATGGTGTTTGTGTGTGCTCCTTCCTGGGGCAACTGGGTCATTCATCTGGCATGGGCGTTAGTACCTCCCAAGTTGTGCACAATTTCTTTTGCTGATCAGCCCAGGCTATGGATGGTCGATGCAGCCGTGTCACTGCTGTGTGCCTTACTCCTACCATTTCTGCTTGTCATCAAGCAAGAAGAAGAGACACCCCTGTCAACGATTACCGCTCTACAGGTATTCCCTGTTGTGGGGACCGTAGTCGCATCCGCCACTGCTGCATTGGTCGCAGGTGTCTTGCCCAACGAGGAGCAAGCTTTGGTCACAGTCATTATCGGCTACGTTCTCTGGGGATTCGGCGTCCCTGCAGCGACGTTCGTTCTCATCACCTACTGGCAACGCCTGACTATCCACAAACTGCCTCCACGCGAGGTGATTGTGTCCTGTTTCATTCCGCTGGGCCCTTTGAACATGGGCGCTTTTGCAATCATGAAGCTTGGGAACGTCGCAATGAAAGTGTTCCCTTTGACCAAGACTATCCACCCTTTGGCGGGAGATCTGGCATACAATCTTGGAGTGCTTTTATCCTTGATCTTGTGGGGGTTTACTTTGTTGTGGCTCTTTCTTGCCGTTGCAACGATATACCATTGCAAACATTTCCCATTCAATATCGGCTGGTGGGGGTAGGTCTCATCCTAGCCTGTGAAGTGGCCTGACGACTCACGGTGGACAGGTTCACTTTCCCAATCGGCACATTCGCTCTTTCGAGCAATACGCTCGCAAGGGAGATACCATCGCGCTTTTTTCGAGTCATTGGATCTGTATTGCTCCCAACTCCCCGGTATCCTTTGGCATTATCTGGCTAATCATTGCAACGACAGATAACCTCCGTTTGCGTATTCCTGCTCTGGATACTTGTCGTTTACGTCACTCTTAGAGATCTCATCACAGGCGGGCAGCGATTATTCAAGATACCTACAAGAGCGATCCCCAAGGTTAATGATAAAGCGCCGAACAACTTTGACGATGTGGAGGGGAGCAAGCTTGTGTGAAGATCAAAAACGACGGCTCGCGTGTTGAAATATATGCAGACAGCCATCCATCTTCCGACATGACCAGGGAGCAGGCTTTTGCTCGTCCTAGCAGGATACCTTCTCATCTTGCAGCATGCAGAATGCAGAAATATGCAAGCACCTCAAGACCCTCCTGGTGAGCCGTGGAAGATGGGTGCTCTGTCATTCTGCAAAAGACCGGTCCCAACCTACCGAAGAGCGAAATGTCGAAAGCTGTCCGACGTTACTGTCAAGTCGGCGTCCTATCTCTCGGAACACTCGATCCAGAGAGACAACTCGGCTCAGATCAAGGGTCATCCGACTCAGATATGTGCAGGATGATCCTGTTTCTGGTGAGGGCTAGCCTTATGGAGGAAAACAGCTCCCGCGTTGCGACCACAGGTTTCGTGCGTTTGAAGAGAAAGCTTCGGCTGTAGAACTTGATCTTTGTAACGGCCTGGCAGACTGGAGGCGACTGAATTGAAAAGCCAGCTGGGGACAGAATAGCGAGTCATTCACTCGAGATGACGGATCCGCCAGAAGTCATGAAAAGGTTGTGTTGAGGATGGCAGATTGCGTCGCTCCAGTCTGCAGACAGGGGGACGAAGAGGAAGGAAAAGAAAGCTTCTCAGCGTGGAAAAGCTGTAGCTAGACGCCATCATGAATGTCGAGCGAGTGGTCTACATTGGTGTCCGAATACCTGTCAAGTAATATAGTACCCGCTCGTTATCCCTTATCGAGCGATAAGATAAACGAGCCCTCCCCCGCATTGAAAACACCAAGAACTGCGATTTTCCCCCTCACAAGCAACTGAAAAAGTTCGTGATAGCATCTCGACACAAGTTCTCGTCACTGTCGTCCACAGCACGAAAGAGTACCGGGTGGTCGCGGTTTTTATTCCTCACAGATACAAGCGAGGTCTCGAACCAGGTACCTACCTAACTCCAGCTCCCCAGTGTAGCTCTCGTTTCCGGTGAATAATTTGAGGAAAGAGATAGTTGATCCACGTACGCGCGCGAGAGAGAGAGAAGGGGAGAAGGGAAGAGAGTGTAGAAGAGAAAGGAACATTAATAACGACAACAACAAGAAGAGGAAGAAGAAGGATATTGCAACCATCAATGGCCTCAATGGCCTCCACCGCCTCACCCTCACCGCCACCCCCCGTGCGCATCCTAATCATCAACCCCAACACTTCACAGCAGATGACATCCTCGCTCATCCCGGCCGTCGAATCGCTCGGATTCCCCTCTGTGCAATACACATTCTTCACCTCCCCGTCCCCCGGGGGCATCCCCAGCATAAACTCGCCCGCCGACGCCGCAGAGTCGGCGCGGATCTGTCTCCCGCATTTGCTGCCGTTGCTGCCGCACCACGATTGTTTCTTGGTCGCGTGCTACAGCCAGCATCCGCTGGTGGGGATGCTGAAGAAAGAATGTGCGAGTCTCACGGCCGCGGCGACGGGGGGGGAAGGGGGGAGTGGGGTCAGGAAGTATGTGACGGGGATTTTTGAGGCGAGTGTTTTGGCGAGTCTTGCCCTGATGGGCGGGGGTGGTCAAGCGGACGAGAAGAAGGAGGAGGTGGTGGAGGTGGTGGAGGAAGAGTCAAGACCTGCTGCCTTCGGGATCGTCTCGACCGGCAAAATCTGGGAGGAGGCCCTGCAGACGGCCGTTGAGGAGTTTATTGGCTGTCCTCCCACGACCACCACCACCACAAAGTCGCCGTTCGTCGGCTGCGAAACAACGGGTCTCAATGCGAGCGAACTGCACGACCTGCCCGCCGAGCAGGTGCGGAGGAAAATGATGGAGGCGACTACGCGGCTTCTCCGGCGCGGACAGACCAATTCAGGCTCGAGTTCAAGCTCAGGGTCAGTCTCAGGTTCAGGAAAACCCTCGCGCGTCCAGGCCATTTGTCTCGGCTGCGCGGGCATGGTTGGCCTGGACACGGCGGTGCGGGAGGCGTGCGTCGAGACCCTGGGCCCTGAGCGAGCCAGGGACGTCTACATTGTCGACGGGGTCAAGGCTGGTGTCGGGACGTTGTACGGCCTTGCAAGGGGTGGTTTCTGATCTTATCAAGATTAACCTACGTAGGCTACCAGATTGGAGATGATCAGCAGCGGAGCCCAAGAGGTCGGGTTAATATGTCTTGTGTAGCTAAGGCTATACTATGTAGCTGATCAAAGAAAGGAATGACATGAGTTGGAAGACACACGAGTGTCGAGAAGCCGAAACGACAGAACAAGTACAACAGAGTACTCAGCAAGGAGAACAAATCTGTGCAGTCTAGGAGATGCAATGATTCGATCGAGACCGACCCCGTTGTATTCGCCGTTCGCAATGCAAGAAAAGCAGTCTAGCCACCCCATCGCATCAAATGCCGAGCGGCTCCGCACGTCCTGCTATTTCTTGCCATTACCTGCACATTAGGGTCGGAAGGGTTGTTGGTGCAATCAGAACAGCTTGTGTTCGAGCGTCATGTCGGATTCGGGCTGAAGGCCGACACAAGCACGGAAGATGTTGGTCAGAGCACTGCGCTGTTTAGCCAGGGCGTTGACGACAGGCGTTCCAGGGGGCGTAAGTGGTGCCTGTGAGAGAGCCATGTTAGCGAGATACCCAAGGCGAAGAATGTGCGGCCTTACCTTCAACATGTAGCTGAGAATGCTCAGAACGCTGTGGAAGCCCTTGTATTCCGCGGCAGCTTCAGTCTTCCACTGGATGCGAGTCATCATCTCAGCCACGAGGACAAGGTCGATGATCAAGGGCGAGGCCAACAAGGAATCCTCGCAGACATTGAAAATGCTGATAGTTTGGTGGCCACCCATGAAGATTTCGGCATAGTACTCGTCCAAGGCTCGCTTGTTGTCGCCAACTGCGGGCATGTACTTGATGACGACAGTGTGATCCGGGTGCTCGTCCTTCTTGTACAAGACAGAGTTGGCAGCCACCATGTCGTCGACAACATTGGACTTGGAAATTTCCTTGGATCGGAACTGCTTCTGAGAGCTCAAGTTCTTGCCGTCATTGTTGCCGAGGTGGTTGTAGCTTGCAATAGATGTCAACTTGATACCAGCATTGATCAAGAAATCGACCAATGCAGACTTCATCTTGGTCTGGCCGGACTTGAAGTCATCACCTCCAATGAACGAGTCGTGCTTCTCAGCGAGCTGGATGGCGCCGGGAACAAAGGTATTCTGAGGGGAGCCGTTGATGAAAGGCGTCTTTTCTAGAACGCACGCAACAGAGAAGACAGTCGAAGGCGACACTTCCTCGTGTCCCTGCTCAATGGCTTTCAGCAAGTTCTCGGCGGTGTCGTTGACGCCAGGGATGATGTCCGCGTAGCGTTCGGTGTTGGCAGTCCAGAGAACAATGACCTTGTCAAGGTTGTTTTGGGCCTTGAAATTTCTGCACGAGTTTAGTATGATTCAGTATGTGAGGGGACGAACCGAGGTATCCTACTTAATGTCCGCTCTGATCTGATCCACATGGGCCATGCTTGCTTTGTTGCCCGGCAGCACGTTATCCGCACGATCTTCCTGGTTCGCCGCAATGAAATCTGGGTAGTAGATACTTGGCAGAGGCTTCATGAGGGCCATCTCCTTGTAGACCATGGCCTTGAGGGTCGGTTCAAGTACCTGAGCACGGTCCATTGCAGCCGCAAGGTTCATGCTGCTGATATCCCAGCCACCAAGCACAATGTCATTTGGGTGAACCATGGGCAAGACGTCGTGAAAAGGGATATTGATCTCCTCGTTGGTTTTGGCGTCAGCGCCGAGCTTGATGGTCGAGCCCATGATGATGGAGCCATAGTAATTCGCAGCACGACTTCCCTCACGAGTGTCCCAAACGAGTCCACGACGGTTGGCAATGATACCGGCAGTGACAGTGGAGCCATTGTTGCCGCCCCATCCCACCAACATGACGCCGACCTTGGGCACTTTGCGGTCGACCTTGAAGTCATAGATGGTTTCCTTGGGGGTTGCGGTGTACTTCCCATCGGCAGACTTGGTGACCGCGGTGGTGCGGTAGACGTACTTGCTCTTGATGTGTTCGTCAGTGTACGTCACGTTGGGAGAATTGACCGTGAAGAGATCCTTGTGCGATGGAGCCGAGTCCGAGGAGTGAGTGGTGCTATACCCGTTCATGGTGCCGACGCCGATTTCCGCGTGTGGTGCCATATTGAGTCAAGTAGAATTGGCTGAATGACTTTGATCAAAGATTTGAAGAGGCAGCGGTTTCTTTGATGGATGGCGAATTTATCGGGTCTTTGTTGAGTCCGATGCTCCTCCAGGAGGGGAAGAGCGTCGGCTACCGTTGAACGGGTGATGGCACCTTTAAAGAGGTTGAGTGGTCAGCGAGCATTTTTGCAAGAGCGGTCTGAAGAGGGAGAATATGAAGGCGCGACCAGATTCTCAACACGACGGGCAGCACCTGACGGCGACGTCCAACAAGTGTTGGGGTGGAAAGGGAATGAAGGCATCGAGGAACGTGCCACCCGCGGACAACTGCATGATAGAAAGCACGATGGCCACGACACGAGATTGACGCCAGGTAGCGCCAGATGAAGATGCAAGATGCAAAAATGCAAATGCACGAACAGGGGACAAATGCAGGTACCAGTGCTGCAAGACTGGTCGGGGAAGAGGCAGCGCCGTGGTACTTGGGTGGTACTTACGAGGGCAATAGATTGGAAAACGTCTTGGCGGTTGGGCGGATCACTCGGAAGTGATCCTTGTATGTAGACGAGGAATGAGAATAGATCACAGCCGGGCGGTGATCAGACTCGTGTTTCGAACAGATCTGGGACGTGGATTGTGTGGTGGTCGAGATGGACGGGCGGCCAGAGGGGAATATCGAGCCTTCTTGTATTCCCCGTACGATTGTCAATCTGTGTGTGTGGTGGAGAGAGTGACTAACGGGAATTGCGTCTTCCACGTCTTCCACGTCTTCCACGTCTTCCACGTCTTCCACGTCTTCCTAGCCTCGCTGATTAGCTGCCTGTTAGTTAGCCTTGTTTCTTTGACCGCTTCGACTTTGGCTTTGTCCTGACTGTGTCCCGATAGCCGTTTGGGCAGCAAGTGCTCCATCACGCGTATTTGCTGAGGAATCTTTTGTTTCCACAAGAGGTGTCGATAAGAGGATGATTGTTCGTCGTATTCGGCCCCTATCGTTCGAAAAGGCGGGAACAGTGGTACAAGTGCGCGGGATTGATCGAATGCTTTGACTCTCCATCCCACACCAGCCCGACTCTTCCTTTTCTTCGCACCACTTTTCTTTGTCCTCGTATCTGCCGCCGGCTCCAAACGCTCCAATGCATGTGCATTTGGACCGCATGAGACTTGCACCAACTTGTGCCGCTGTGGTCCGGAACCATATCTTGGAACTCCCACTTACCTCCAATCAACCCACCACAGTCCAGAATCTCACCTTTCTCAACTTCCCGCTTCTCTCCGAATCCAGTCTTGATATCCGGCTGAATCCACTGACCCCAATCTTGCTCGTCAGCTTGCCCCTAATCTCCCTCGGGTGCGCTGTGGATTGTTGTTTCGGTCACACGACGTCCTCTGGGGCCCGATTTCAAACTTTGGTGCCTATTATCCACGCATCTCTGATCGTGCAGTGCTGGCAGTCTAGTCTGAACTTCAGTCCGCCCAAGACGAGGATCTACTCCTTCTACCCTACGGAAAACGTTTCCGTGTTACACAAACCGAGGGTCTTCCTTTGTGGTCGTCAAAGCAAGCTTCGGGATTCCTGTTCCTTTTCCGATTCCTGGATAATCTTTTCCCTGTCTCGGTTGTTTGCTTGCTTGCCAGATCTGACACTAAATCCCCTGCCGACCAACATTGATGCAGGAGCGTCATGATACGCTTAGCCGACCCAAGCCATGCGCGCGTGCGTCGTGGGGGTGCCGCACCTCACCGAAAAGCCGATGCCTAGGCTCGAACAACTATTTCGAGTCTGAGTATCCTGCCCGCCACTGCACGGCTTGTGTCGAGATCGATAGATTATCGCACCCAACACCTGTCTGCCTGTCAACCTATTGAAAACGAGGTCAACGTGCCCTCAGGCCTATCGGGCCTATTGGAAGATTTCCACTCGAGGCAGCCAACAGCCCGACGTCGCACAAACCACTGGAGTCGACAAAACAAGCAGGTCATTTGGAGGAATGTATTTGTAATCTTCAATGAAAAATAACAGGAAAATCTGGGTCGAGGTGTGCGCTAGCATACACATTATCGATATATATCTAATATAATCTTCAGATTGTACCCCCTATCGGCAGGAAATGGTCTCGCCATGTGGCCTGCACAAGTCTCGTATATACCATATTAATGTTGGAAGGGAGCAGAATTGCAGCCAACTAAATCCTGCAGCGCCACAAAGTGGAAAGATTGCCGTCGTGCAAAGTCGAAGCTGCTAGCATCCAATTATCATCCTGGCCAGGTTCAAAGAAAAGAAGATGCATCTATCGTTGTCGTAAAATTATGTCGTCGTCATTAATCTGGTCGTCCTTCGCTCAGGGAAGTTCCTGCCCTTCACGAGTCCAGGATCTCCACTGGAGATGTATTCTCGAACCAATGGGCTCGGGCGGCTGGGAGCATTGTCGTGGGCTCTTGGTAAAGTTGCAAGCCGAAACGCATCTCGTTCGCAATACACCTTCCCGGACAGTTCAAAATAGTCGTGGTCCAGTCGAACCTTGCAAGTTGTGCACTTCAAGCATTCCGGATGATGCTTCTCTTTCCCACGCCCCGCCACATTGGCGGTTTCCATGTACAGGCCCTCAATTCCTTTGCCACACGTAGCACAAAGAGAATTCTCTAGCTCGTGGTAGTGGTGAGCACAGTATGGTTGGTCATCGTGAACGTAGAATTCGGCAGTGGGAAATGCAATCTTGCACGCTCGGCACACAAAGCACTCCTTGTGATACCGGCCAGTCAACCGACCGTCTGCGCTCGACACTGACTTTTGCCCCGTGAGTATCAGCTGAGAACAGCCGCGACAGACGCCTTTGTTGGGAACTGTGGACTTGGTACTGCTGCCCAATGATGCCTGAGGTTCATCGGTTGACTTAGGGCTTGTTTGTAAACCCACGGATATCGATACTAACGAGCCAGTCGAGTCAGATGCGTGATTCGGAAGGTCTGGAATTGGGGACAGGCGGCCTTGCTGGAAGAACGGATCCGTTGGTGAATCGGGCGAAAGCTCTGGAATCTTTGGTCTTAGTGGTGCTGGCACATCAGGCTCCCCAGGCTTGAGTAGCCCGGCATTTGATGGTTCAGATGCTTGGCTCGCCATGTGCTCGGTCTGGGGCGAGCTCGATCTGGAGCTGGCTGTGTTCTCCGAGAAAGCAACCGAACCGTAAGACGAAGCCGAATCAACAGATACCCGCCGAAGAACCTCAATGAGCTCTGCACCTTGGGGATCAGGCGACACCACGGCGACGTCCGTCGTCTCGGGGATTTTAGTATTGTCGGTCTCAGCAGAGGGAGTAAACTTCAGCGGCGGGTCTTCGATTGCTGGTTCCACAACAACCATCGGAGGAGCGACAGCGACCGGCTCGGGTGTCAATCCTTCGAGTGCCTTCAGTGATTCCTCATGGCCCAGTGAAGGTCTAGGTGATGCCGATAGCGAGATGCTAAGAGGAGACGGTTCTGCTGCAATAAATGACCGATCGCTAGTGGGACTAACGAGACTTCGGCCAGCAAAGGAAATATCGTGGATGTCCGGCTCGTCACTGAGAGCTTGTCGCACCACTTCCCGGCGTGATGCGGCAGACTGTGACCGTCGTCGGCCGAACAATCGGCCCAACCCTCTTGTCAAGCTACCAACTGGGGACGGCTGGGGCTCCGTAGGTGATTTGACCAGGGTCATGACCTCCTGGTTGCTGAACAGTGGTGGAGGTCTTTTCGTTCTATACGAAGGCTCAGTGTCAGCTCTGGAGCGCTCGTCAATCAGTCTAGGCGCATCGGCCACAGCTTGCGATTTGAATTTGTTGGTTTCCGAGCCACCAAAATCAAAAGCACTGAGACCGGGATCTACTTTTGTGCCGCTGGCAGGCTCTCGCTGAGCGTCAGAGTTCGAAATCTCAGGCGTGAAGGTCCTTGCATGCAGAATTTCGGGGACGCCATCGCCCTGGCTTGCTGAAAGCACCGCTGGTGAAATTGGCTCGATTCCTGGCGGCTTTTCACCTTTCTGTTGGTGACCGACCCTTTCTGTGCTCCTAGGCCGCCTTCCTCCAGTTCCTGGGCTTGGTGAACGAGACTGCTTCCGTCTTGGTGCTTCATTGACCAGCGTTGTCACCGAATTGTCTGATCCTTCTCTTGAAAGCGGGTATGGTCTATTGCCTATGGGTAACCCCTTGTGAACATCACGAGACTTAGGTTGTTTTGTATCACTGCGATGAGTTGCAGATCTCTCTCGCTTTCGTGTCGTGGCAGCTCTCGAAGGTAGAGGGAACGGAGGAAATGCACAGTCGAGATTCGTCAATTCTGGCGATGGTGGACGTCGGGGTCCCGGTATCGATGCTTTGCGGATGGCAGGTCCTGGTGAGCGAGGACCAGAAGTCGCACTCACGGGAGAAATCAGTGAGCTATGTCCGCTGCTTGCAGGCGTCAGCTCGCCGTGAAGTACTGGAGGTCGAACTGAGGAGTCGGTCAGCATGTGTCGGCACGAACACTTCCACAAGACTCACAGCCGACAGTAGGATCGATTCTGGGCAATAGCGGTCGTTGCGGTCTCATGGTCCTCGAACCCATAGATGACTCTGTCTGTGGAGGAGGCGGAGGCATGACTGAAGCTGTCTTTGTTAGCCGATTGCATTCTCTGTAGAATCGAGCACTGAAGTATACCTGGGAGTGTTGTTGCTGCGCACTGATGCTCGGTCAGACCTGCCATATCCACATCTTGTCCGCAATCTGAACATTTGATGACAGGCAACAAAGTCGCATTCCTGGCGGGAGCTTCCATCCTCCCGGCTTCCTTCCTGCAAATCCTGTGATCCTCCGTCGTACTGTCTATTGCCCAGGGCCTATTTCATCGATGGCATCAACAATCTATTGCCGGGGAGCACTTCTGCGATGATCTGTATTCAAGCTCAGAGTTGAGTAAGTGGCTGGAAGATATCGTATTCAGTTATCTAGAGTTTGGGCGACATGGGCTGAAGGGGAAATGGCCTTGTTAAGACAATGAGCCTAGGCCCGAACAATCAATCTGTTGGTGATCAAGGACAGGGTATGTTAAGACGGACGAGATAACAAGATCGCGGCCAGGAACAAGCAGAGCAACGGTAGGCGCCCTGTCATTTTGGCGCAGAACTCGATGCATTATCCCCAAACTGTCAGGTCAAGCACTCTTTGGCTGGGGTAGGAGATGAGGCTTTCAGAAAGTTCGCGTCTAAAATTGATTAGACGGTGGAGATGAAGCTACGGCGTCGATCAAAAGGCTGCATGAAGGCTTGCGGTAGGCTTTTCTAACACACTTTAGCATTGACACTTGACCAGGGGGCCTGGGCCACTCTAGCCCCAGCAACCAGTGAGAATTGAGTCGAAAAGATCCAAGAGGCACATGCTCACCGACAAAACCGTTTCCAGCCCAAGTATTCGTACGCTTGGGCGAGGTTGACATTTCAGCAGGGGGACCTCAACGTGATGAGATCTCCATTCTCATCGCCTTCGCTGGCTTTAACAACATCGGGCGCGCTTGTCGACCACTGTTGTCGGTGTCAACCGATGTCCCAGGATTTTCTCAGTGTGCCCTGTGAGGTGGAGATCCCGAACGAGATTGATATGTCCCTTGAACCCATATCTTGCGCGTCATCTCCAGGAGGCGTTGTCGCTTTTCCATGCAAGGACTAGATTGCAGCCACGAACAGCCACCTTGGCATGGTTTGACTCGCAACGCTTGAGGGCAAGGGAGCGCTTGTGGCTGTGTGCTAGGCCTCGGCGGGCTTTAGGATTGGATCCCACGGTCAACGGACATTGACGATTTAACCCGTTGAGATAAAGTTACAGGCACCGGGGGACTGGAGGCTGCAGAAATTCTCCGAGACGCACGAGAAGTACAAGGAGGGACCGGAAATCATGGTGACATGGATTAGACTTTCCAGCCAGCACCAGACAGACAACACGCAGTAACAAGGGAAGTAAACGTCTGTTGGACTGGTCATGGACTCATGGTGAGTGGTCTGGCAGGAGATTAAACTGGAGATGAGTGTCGTCTGTTGGAGGCAGAAACAGCCAGTGGGTGGCTAGCCTAAAAGAACCAACAGGCCCGGCACTAAACACCTAGTGAGGTCTGTTCCTTTTAACTAAAAACTTCGCCCAGCAGATCCCAGAGCGTCGCGGCCACAGGCGCCGTTCGGCCTTTCCCCTGATTTCTTCAAGCGGCCAATCAGTGTTACATTGTTCAACTTCGCTTGCACCATATCAGAGCACAACTTTCTCTTACTGGTGGTGTACGAACACTTTTCCCTGATGACAGTCCCACATCACACTTTGAAGAAATCTCTCTGTGTGGCGGAAGATTGACTTCGAGAAGACTGAAAAGAAAGGACGTCGATGATTCGGGCGCAAATTACCTATGTAGCTGTCGCCAATGACTGCATTATCAGAGCTTCAGCAGCAACCAGCCGAAGCAACACGAGAAAGCGGTGAACCCACAAGGCTGAGGGATTTCCTGCATGGTGCTCTTACGCAGAACTCGGTACTCGAGATGCCAAAGGAACCACTCACGGGACGGACGGACAATCCATACTCGTCAGGACCACCTACGAGTACTCGTACGGACAGTCGACATGGCTCACCGCCGATCACTTTCCAATTCCACAAGAACAGCTGATGCCCACTCATCTCGCCTGGGTAAGAGGACAAGCAAAAGCTTCCTTCCCCATGTCTGTTTCATCCTTCAAAAGCGGCTGCACCTCATCCCGGCAGTTGCTTTTCCAGCTCCACCACCCTGGGCATGGAGACACCACCAACCCTGACCCTGGTGTGATCCGGCTCAAAGCCCTCTTCAACATCAGGATAGGGACCCATGGGTGTGATGGCCTTGGGGTTGATATCTCCATGGCTCTTGGTATAGTTCTCCTTGATGTGCTTGAAGTCGGTCGTCTCCCTGAATCCCTTGACATTCCAGTACAGGTTCTTCAGCCAATTGTTCAACTGCGGGTAATCGTGTCGGATCGTGCCTAGGTTGCATTTGAAATGCTGTACGTACACGGTATCAAAGCGCACGATCGTGGCGTAGGCCCTGATATCCAACTCGGTTAGGTCTTTACCCAGGATGTACGGTCCGTCGTTCTGTGCAACCATCTTTTCCAATTTGTTCAGTGCCGCAAACACCACGGGGACGTTCTTGTCGTACTGTTCCTGGTTCGGCGCGAATCCGGCCTTGTACACGCCGGTATTCAAGTCCCTCTGCATCCATTCACTCACCTCGTCGATCTTGCCGCGCAGGTGCTCCGGGTACAGCGTGACGTTGGCATATTCCTCCGGAAGAAGAGAGTTGAAGGCCACCTGCAAGTTCCTCATCAATTCCGGGCTCTCATTGTTCACGATCGTGCCGGTGTCCTTGTCCCACAGGACCGGCACAGAATAGCGTCCCTTGTACCCTGGATCGGCCTTGAAGTAGACCTCGTGCAGATACAGGCTGCCGAAGAGCTTGTCGACCGTGGCGTTGGGGTACTCGTCGTCGGATTTGGGGAACTGCCACCCGGGCCATCCGTGCTCATCGCCCTTGGGGTACGGTTTGACGACGGAGATGTCTATCAGGTCTGTCAAGCCCTTGAGATGGCGCACGAGATTTGCTCGGTGCGCAAACGGGCAGAAGAGTCCGATGTACATGTGGTAACGGCCCTGCTGTGGAGGGAAAGGCCCATCTGGAGTTATCTGGCCATGCCACGATTCCGACGATCCCTGCAGATGCTCGGCCACAGTGCTAGGATTGGGGCGGCCAGGAGGAGCAGCTGTGGCTGTCGAAGTTGTAGTCGCTGAAGACATCCGAGGCGACAGACTATGGATCGGTTTGGGGGCCGGTTGCTCACGATGAGTTGAGATGATCTGTTTTGCTAGTGCCTGCAGCCTCCTCATTCAGCTCGTGTTCCCGCCACTATGACAGGAAGAATACCTAGGTAGCCAAAGGAGATGGACTACAGTAGTATGCATCTGTGCATTGTTGTATTGTTCGGATTACACATGGTCCTAGTAGGGCGCATCAATTCCGCCCCGTATGACGTCAAATCCTAACTCTAGGTATTAGAAGCATGTGTCGACAATCAACTGCGCTTAGGCAATGTATTTGCCATCGGAGACATATTGTTGGTGCTAGGTATGATGGAGCTGGTTCTCATCGTCCTCTTGTAATGCTGCAGGGGAATAACTATCGCCTTTGCTTGACCGTGTGTTCCAGCTGCAAGACTGGCTTTCGATCCTTCTCTGTATCTCCGAAATGGTGCTCCGTGCTCATGCCTCCGACTTGACCTTCTCCTTCAGTTTCTGTCCTTCTTCGACCTTCTGGGACAAGACCTTTTTCACATCGTCAATCGCGCTTCTGACCAGCTTCTCTGCCTCCTGTCCATGCTTCTGACTGAGTTCTTGCAACTGCTGCAACTTTTGTCCAATGTCCGATCCACCAGGCAACATGTTGAGGAGCTGCTCAATGCCACCGCCGGCACTTTCGGAGGCCTTATCCACTTGATCCTTGACGAACTTCTGAAGATCGTCTGCGTTTCCTGACTTGGCCGCCTCTTGGACCTTCTGCCACAGTTGACCCAGATCGCCACGAAGCAGCTTTGACTTGTTCTCCTCAATGAGCTTCTTGAGCTCCGGTTGCTTGTCCAAAAGCGGCTTGGCTTGTTCCATGCCCTTCTGCCACGCCTGATCACCGTACTTCTTCAGCTGTTGTGACTTCTCTTGCAGCAGATCTTGAACCTTCTGTACTGTCGAGAAGCTAACACCGCCAGCCAGAATATCACGCACTTGCTGCCATGTCTCGTCGACTGCCTTCTTGGCTTCCGGGCCGTACTGCTCGCCCATCTGCTGCAGTTGTTCGAACCTACCTCCGAACTGACTCTTTAGTTGGGGGTGGTTGTCCAGGATGTCTTGCCCGGCGCTGGCAGCCAGACTGCCGATTCTCTTGAAGCAATCTTCAAGAACCTCCCAAGCTTGCACGACAGCTTCCATGCTGAACCCCTTCTTGGTGACGTCCTTCAGCTTCTTGTAGGTGTCGTTGACGATCTCGTCTACGTCGTCTCCATGCTTCTCCCGAATCTTGTCCACATCTTGGAAAGCTGAATCGACGTATTTTGAGGCTCCCGGAATCATCCTTGCGTAGCTTTGTACCGTCTCCTTCAACCACTGGATGGCTTGGTTCGGCTCCGGGGCATTCTGAGTAGTCTTCTTAAAGACGTCGTCAACGTAAGCTTTCGTAGAGTGTATTGTGTTCAAGGCAGTTTTGGCACCCGAGAACTGGTACCACATGTAGCCTAGCACGAATGCAAAGGTGCCACCAGCCAAGCCACCCAGCAGGGCATTGCCTGAAGATGACGAGGCATCAGTTGTAGCTTTGGCGGGAGCTGTAGACTGGAAGCGGACGTTGCGAGGCTGTCGAGGGATTTGGACTGGTCGATGGACTCTCAGTGCCCGACCTGAGCGAAGAGCTGCCGTGGGTGTTCTTCCGAGCATCGTGTAGTGCTATCAAGGTGCTACCAACGATTGAAAGGACGCAAACGACAAGAATGTAAGAGTATGAATGATGGAGGAAACTTGTGAGTGAGGAGGATCTGAAAAGTACTAGGTGTAAAAAACACACGATACAAACGAGAAGCTCTCTTTCTTTTCACGAAAGGGCGAGTCGCGCCACAATGACGCAGCTTCAACGTGTCTGGGCAACACTTGACCCGGGAACCCAATAATACAGATTGACAATATCTCATTGGCAGGGAGAAGTATCCTGGGAGATGCAGGGCCGCGGGACGTCATTGTGAAAGGTGCGGCGCCACAGAGCAGACTCTGCGAGATATCACGTCACGCGAACTTCCGTTACAGCGGCGAGGAAAAGTTCCCAATTGGTTGGGCCATTATGGCCCTGCCGCTCTGCAAATGCGCGATGTCTGTTCATGGGAATCTTGGAGGGGAGGGGAAGAGTGGGCGAGTGGGATGGAAAACAGACTCGCAATCCAATGCAGGAACAGGTCAGAGCGACTTCGTTTCCCCGGATTTTCGAAGGGTGCGAGCAACCAGAAGCCCTGAGTGGCTGCGGCTTTCGACTAGACGTCATCACCCAGAGGCTGCCGCGCTGCCACCGAAACCGCTACCCAGTGAACCTGCTGCTGCTGCTGCTAAACGCCGGCTCGGGTCACACCTTGCACGCTGCATGTTTACCAACTAGCCATCTCCATCCTCGTCTTTTCCGAATCTCCCTTGTCTATCCTAGCAGCACTCGCAGTCATGATTCGCACAGCTGCTTCGAGGTCCGTTCGATGGACGCCGGGCTCTCTTCATTACTCGTTGCAAACACCGCAACCTTGGAGGACAATATCTTGTCTTTTCCGACCAAACCAAACCAGCGGGGGCCGACCCTTAACGCCCTCACTGGTTTCACATCCTCACCGAATCTCAGTATCGTACCATAGCTCCACCCCTCGATACGCACAGTCACCCACCGCCGACGCTCTGATGGAAAATCTCAACGATCTTTACGCCACCGCAAAAGACGAATTTGAAATCGCGGCTGAAGAGACGGAGAAGAAAACGGTTTATGCCGCCGACGATAGAGAGGCCGCAGTAGACGCATTAAAGATGCTGCAGGAGGCCTTCCAAAAAGCGCTGAAGGAGACCAGCCCAGAAGTCAGCAAGGAGATTCAGGGTCGGGTGGGACCGAGGATACGAGAACTGGAGAATGCGGTGAAAGCAATGGAAGAGATGGCCATGGAGGATTGAGGCACGCGGCTAGCAATCGCTATGCTAACATCCCTGCGGGTTGCTTGTTCGGTGTCCAGGTCTATAAATTTGGAGACGGAACTTGTGAGAATCTCGTGGCATTGGCCAAAATCGAGCTCTGCAGCACTGAGGGCCATCTTCCTGAGTACATATTTAATGGACTGGGGATGTACGCTCGGGAAGCCCAAGACCGCCAGAGTCGCTGTGAAGGAGATGCCACTGACATAGAGAGCACATATACAGCGCAAGGGTCAAAAATTTAAGCACATTTGAATCATGGTATTTTCTCGACCACGTACAGACTAGTTTTCTTGTCCGTACGCCATGCAAAGCTGTCTCTCACGTCTGCCAATGCCACTTCTCGAAGCAGGCCCTTATCATCTATTTGATGGTTTTCGGATCCCCTGCGCAGCCTAGTAACGCTTGCCCTCTCTCAGAACATCACCATACTCCTCCAACGGACTTCTGATGAGCTTCGTCTCCTTCCACAAATTGGGGGTCAAGAATCCATAGGAGTTGCTGACTGCCACGAATGTTGCCTTCAGTGTGTTTTCCAATGTCTTTGTGCTGCCCGCAGACGAAGTGTAGGCGTCTTGCACACCGGCAAGCTGTAGCAGTCTCTTGACGGCCGGGGAGGCGACGAGGCCGGTACCTCGGGGAGCAGGGATCAATCGAACCGTGACGGAACCGCACTTGCCGGATTCTTTGGTGGGCAGGGAATGAGGTTCACCGAGGTTGGTGCCCCAGTAGCCTCGTCGGATGGGAAGGACGGAGAGTTTGGCGATGATGATGGCGGCGCGAATGGCGGTCGCGACTTCCTTCGAGGTCTTGATGCCGAGACCGACGTGACCCTCGCTGTCGCCGATGACCACGATGGCCTTGAATCGAGTGCGTTGACCGGCACGGGTCTGCTTCTGGACGGGTTTGATCTGTACACCGAGACGAACTTGTCAGACAAACAAACGCTCTCCCAAAAGAATTTTCTGCATCGCCGCCCTCCAAAAAACATCAGGTAGATTGTGTGACCTCTCACCTTCATGACTTCATCCTTGAGTTTGGGCAAAAACCAGTCGACGATCTGGTACTCCTTGATGGGCAGAGAGTGCAGGTAGATCTGTTCCATGCTCTGGATTTTTCCTGCTTTGACGAGACGGCCCAGCTTGGTGACGGGCTGCCATTCCTTCTCGTCGGACTTTGCACCACCGCGGCGCGGACCTCGTCGCCCTCGGCCACGATCACCCCTGCCTCGATCTCCACGACCTCGATCACCGAAACCGCCGCGTCCTCGGGGAGCGTCAGCCATGTTGTATGATTGCGCAGATAACGAATTGTCAGGGTAGTGGGCGCAAGTTGCAGGTTGAGTCTCTGGTGAGTCTCGGATCAACCAGTCCAATCCGCACTTTGTTAGATTCGCAAATTCACGCCAAGAGATTTTGTTTTGGAGTTGTGGGCTATACCGAATTTGGACGTGCGGATTGACTTTCAGAGATGGTAGCCACTCCGCTCGCCGAAGCCCAGGCACGCCAGGGCAAGCCAATGACGCATTTACAACCCTGGATAACAGACATCTCCCAGATTGCGCTCAAAATTGGTATTTCAGTGTGCTTCCACATAGCTTGAGGCAGTCAAAGAGCTTAGCAGGACAAGACTACGATATTTCGTTGATTTTTCTGCGAAGTCTTGTATATCAGGGCAAAGGAAGGAAAGATGCCGATACGATGGTCCGTTTCGTCAAGAGCTCCTTTCCGTTCTGTCAACGACTGAACCTGGCACAGGTATCAAGCAAAGCTGGCAAAGCGGCCGCTATTGACTCAGTCCGTTACCACCGCTGTAATGACCACAACTCCAATGATTCTTCCAAGATTCGGCTGACCAGCAAAGGTGCTTTTTGCCGCAGGCGATACGCTTGCCCAGCAGGCTGTGGAGCGGAAAGGACTAAGAAACCACGACGGCGCTCGGACGGCTCGAATGTGCTTGTACGGCGGCTGTAAGTTCGAGCATTGCTAGTATAATGTCGAGGAGGCTGACACGACTAGGTGTGTTCGGACCGGCAGCCACCAAGTGGTATTCCTTCCTGCAAAAGCACATCAACTTTCAATCACATAACGGGACGATATTGGCGCGGGTCGCTGCAGACCAGGCGATCTTTGCGACATGCAATCTGGCCTTCTTCCTCTCGAGCATGTCGGTATTGGAAGGAAGTGATCCCAAAGAAAAACTCGCGAAAAGTTACCTTCCTGGGCTCGTGGCAAACTGGTCGATATGGCCGGCAGTCCAGGCTGTGAATTTCAAGCTGGTGCCTCTTGAGCATAGAGTTCTGGTCGTGAATGTTGTGAGTCTTGGCTGGAACTGCTATTTGAGCTATCTTAACAGCTCAAAATGAGTGTGGCATGCGCGAAGGCAAGCATCGATGGGTAGCATTACGATCTGGCTGTTTCTGGCATTCTTGTGATCAGCATGACAACATGATTCCTTTTAGAGACTCTGGGAACTATGTTCACCAACTATATTGCATAAGTATAGCACATATGAAACGAAGAAATCGGGAAAGGAAGAGGATGGTTGGAAGAGAGCAATTGAGAGCCGAGAAGAACCGGAGGTTGTGCTTGCTGTGTGTCATGATGTAAGCTAACCCGAATTTGGATTGCGGATTTTATTTCATGTGCCGCTGGCTGCAGTAGCGGACGAGCAGTTTCAAAGTTCACCCACCGCAGTCTCGACATCTCGACGTTTGTCACTGCAAGTTATACAAGTCACTTGAGCGGTCACTTGCTCTTACCCGACCACAATCTGGTTACCCATCGTACGCTGCACCTAAGCTTCTCCTCGCTGTCCAAGGTGCTCGCATTTACCAAGTCTCGCCACATCCTGTTTACAGCGCGAAACCACCCTTTGACGATTTTTCCTTTTCTTCCACACGCGCGCCACATTTCGTTGAGCCTTTGCATCGATTATCTCATCCCTCGGCTCTGAATCTGCAGCCTTAAGCCGAAACCCTTGATTTTTCGACAATGGCCGAAGTCGAAATGCCCCAGCCGGTCCCCGGCCCTGTTTCAAACGAAAACGCAGCACCGGCAACATCTGATGATATCAAGACCATCTTCCACGACGTCAACAATTTCAACGTCAAGCACCCTCTTCTCAACACCTGGAGTCTCTGGGTAAGTTGCAGGAGCGCGGTTACTTGACTTCTGGCACTGACTCGATGTGAATAGTTCACCAAACCACCTTCTTCGAAAGGCGACAACTGGAACGACTTACTGAAGGAGGTGATTACATTTGACACAGTCGAGGAATTCTGGGGTGTATACGTATGTTTGCGCCAGACATTTTTCGGTCAGACTCGTCTAATGTGACTACAGAATAACATCACAGCCACTTCTGACCTTGCTGTCAAATCCGACTATCACCTCTTCAAGCGAGGGGTACGACCCGAGTGGGAAGATCCCCAGAACAAGCACGGTGGTAAATGGTCCTACACATTCAAGGATAAGAAGGTCGTCAACATTGACGAGCTGTGGCTGCATACCCAATTGGCCGCTATCGGTGAAACTCTCGAAGATGACGGAGACAACGAGATCATGGGTGTTGTCGTCAATGTGCGAAAGAGCTTTTACCGAATTGGGTTATGGACTCGCACTACGGGAAAGGCTGGTGGCAAAGACACCCTGATGAAGATCGGGGCTAGGTTCAAGCAGGTGCTTCAGATCCCCGACAACGATCAGCTCGAGTTCAGTGGCCACACAGACGCGGCACATGCAGGCAGCACCCGAGCAAAGACAAAGTATACTGTTTGAGGATGGGGAGAATCAATTGTCTGTGTCGATGGGCTAGGGGCATTCTGGTTACGACATGTTTCTTAGGGCTGGTATGCCTGGCAATCAGGCTTTCAATGGCGTTCGATCCAAGGAGGAGGTAAAAGCGGGTTCCAAGTACGAGGGAGAAAACCTCTGCATGTCTATCGATGGTATGAGCATAGCGACAGGGTGGGCATTGGAGCGCACCAAGATACGAGCTTGATATTTGATACATTGACAGTGGTTCTACTGGTCGAGAGCCATGGCAGTTGAGCCAATCCAGTGGTAGACTCTCCATGATCTGGAGAACAGTGAGCAACGAGCACTTCAGCCCTAGCATCTTGATGGCCCTATTCGCGTACTGTTGCCTGGTTGTACTTCATGGATTTTACTTGGACAGGCCAATTATTGTGCTGATGGCCATTGCAACCGGCCAGTGGCGAGAGTGTTGACGAAAAGGAGGAAAGCTGGGGCAAAATGTCACTTCTACTACTTAAAGCCTCTTCCCTTCCCCTCTCACTCCTTTTCTTCCCTCTGTACTTCAACTGCCTGGGGCATACAGTCACTGTACAGATATGTACTGTCTTCAGCTGTCTCCTCTCGCCTCCACTCGGAAGTCGTCAATCTGCTAACAGGAACCGCACATTCGATTCCCTGCCCAGACCGGGGCCCCTGCAGACCACTACCCATCCACGTGCTAGTGGGCGGGCATTGCATATGGCAGTTCATGCCCCATCGATCTTCTTCATACCATCAGAGGCCTCGATTCACATCACATGAGCGCGATCGGGACCCAAACAGATGCCAGAAGTTGCCAAAAGTTGCCAAAAGTCCTCCTGCCCTGCTTACCCAAATCACAGCTTCACCAAAGTGCCGTTGACCAAACAGACTCGGGCCCCTACTGCAGCCCGTGTTCCGCCGGCCAGCTTCGGCAGCGTCTACGGCCTGACTTGGTGGCCTCCACGCTTGAACTGACCGGGTCTGGTGCGGCTGAGAATCTAGCATTTCGTTGGATGATATCGCCAAACCGGTAACAGGGGTGGGCGTCTTGATCGGCTTGTACTTGCAGGTTTGGTAGACGCTTCGGCGGCTTGCGACTGCTGATTGGAATGCTCAGCTGTCGCACTGCTGCCCTGCTCTCACACACCCTCTCAGCAGACCACAATGTGCTTCTACGCTTGCTCCAGCATACTTTATGTTTCGTTTTCAATGGATCCAAATTACTGTCCCGCTACATCTAGCATGCTGTCCCGGCCACGAGTTGCCGCAATGTGACACTACCTCAATGCCCCTCATTTTCGAAGCTGCCCAGAGATTACCATATGGTATCTTGAAGCGATCAGGAGCGAATGATGCATTAACGTGAAGTGCGCAGTGCGCTGTGCAATTCATCCATTTAAACGAGTTTGGGCTCACAGGTTGCGAGGTCTGGAAACTCTTCATAAACCCTGCCTGCGGTCGCCTCGTCGCCTGATTGTCTCTTTCCCTCTCCCACCCCTCCCTTCTTTGCCCCATGCAATTTGCCCAAATCACCGCACCGCGATTGCTGCCCTTCAGGCACCCTTCTGTCTTTGAGCCTGGGAACTGGTTGAGGTCTATCAGCCCTGACACCCTTTCAAGCCCGTCAACACGATTGATCCGCGCTTAGCCCCGACCGCAAATGGGGCGGCACCGACGGCGGACTGGCCACCTCCAAGGCACCTTCCGACCTCCCTGGATTGAACCCAGTCAAGGTCCCGGTCAATTCGAGTTGTGCCTGACCCAGCCCCAGTGCAATCAGCCGTCGCGACCTGTATTTTCGACTCCGGTACTGCAGCCTCATCGGCCGTCTGGGCGAGCTTGCGGCTATGGCTTCCTTGTGGCCGAACACCCCAACACCCCGTCGACCACAGATGCTCTCAGTCCCGTGAGTACCAGGTCCACGCTTTCTCGTGACAGTGTGGCGACCTCGACCAGTACAAGCTATACTGCCGCTTTAGGGCGTGCTCGGAAGTTCTCCCCAGAAGCTGATGGCACCCTCAGCCCAAGCGCCAGCGGTTCAACATGCCAACCTGTCCGTCTCGCCGGTCATGCAAGTGACCAGCCCTTGAATTCACCATTCTTAGCTTCTGGCTACACGCTGGGAGCTGACCATGCGATGACAGGTCAGACCGTTGGCTCCAAGCTTGACCCATTGATGTGCTGATCTGTTCATCCAGAGGCTGAAGTAGTGGGCATCGTCAATCGTGTGCCCTTTACCGAGACACCGCAATATTTCTCTCAGGGTCCTCCGCTCTATTTACGGCCAAATGCATCGCCAGTCGGGCACCAAAGATATCCCAGCCAACCTGACCCATGGAGTGGACACCCGCTGCGTTCTGAAAACCAATATCTCAACACGGGGACAAGCACTCCTGTGCTTCACGTCCAGGACCATCGTCGCTCGCTCCCCATACGTGAGAGAGGAGGCGGCGGGAGGACAGGGCCTCTTGATCCAGACCAGAGACAACGAACCCGTGATGTGCGAAAACGGGGCGCTTGCCTCCGTTGCGCTATCATGAAAGAAAAGGTTTGCGATACGTCCATATCAACTGCTGTGAGAAGCTGACATGTGAAAGTGCGATTTACAAAGCCCTTGTAACAATTGTTCCACCAAGGAGCGGCGAAAGTGCCCCAAGTACTGCATTCCTCTTCACTGCGACTGGGATGGGTGTCAGGCCAGCCTATTCCCAGGTAAGACCGCAGAATTGATTCAAGATACTTGCCGCTGACCAGACAGATGAGTTGACATCTAGCCTACGAGGAGAGGATCTGCGCCAGTATCTGCAGAGCTTTACTAATCGTGGACCCTGTCGGCCTTTCCAAATCCAGTTGGACCTACACATCGGAATCCCTCTATACGTACATGTCGTGGAATTCTCCCCTCAACAAGATTCGGAGATCCGTTACGCATTCCAGACATCTCACGACTCGAACGGGCAAAAGTCGTTTGACAGACAAGAGAACTGGAACCCACCAATCATCATGTGGATCAGGGATGGCGGCGAAGAAGCAGTTAAGAAAGTTCGCAAGAATCTAACTGGCATATTTGACCAGGTATTGAATGACCCGAAGAAGTACGCCGAGTGGACAGAAGATTACTTTGAGGATAGCGAGGAAGATTTCCCCGCCAAAATTCTACGCCTCATTGGGAGGTACTACAGGGACCACATAGAAGAACATTCGGTTCTCAAGGATTCTCTGAGGCTTTTGTGGTACGAGTATCTGCTCCTGAACAGATTCATCATTCCAGCCGAAGCGATACCGACTCTTGAGGACAATCTCGCATCGAGACGACCTTTTGGGGTTCCTCCGCATGTGAGAGTCATACCTGAGACGATCAACCGCTTTCTCAAAGCCGCTATCCTCGCGGGAGCCGAGAAAGCCGCAGAGAACCTTTGCAAGAGTCTTCACCATATGATGTGGAAGATGGCCTACAGCCAGGAATCGCCCCAGGACAACAGGGATCTGATCCTGTGTATGCTTTTTGTTCTGGTGATATTCCTTGGTCGAACCCAACTTGCCCTGTCCCTACTTGCCCACATGCCAGGGACCGCGGAAGAGATGGCATGCCCTCCGAGACGAACCGAGGACAAGATTGAACAGATGGAAGAAAGAGTGTGCGGCTATCTTCTGTCCTTCCACAAATATGCCTTGAGCAGAGCGTCCAGGACACCGGCCAAGTCTCGCGAGAATTGTTCTGCCAGCGAGCGTCATGCCCTCGAATTCAACTTGGAGGCCCAACTGCAGCATGTGATCGAGGACCACGGTAAGCCCTGACGCTTTGCTTTCTCGAGTTGGAAACTTTTGGTCTGACCCACTCGCAGTGCACGAGAAACCCGAGAGCCTGGAGCCGGGTGATTATGAGATGAATACGTTCCGGTACAGAAATGTGCGGCGGTTATGCTGGAAGGTGATTGAGAATATGAAATGAGACTCTGACGGTCCGAGGGCACGAGGACAGTGAAATGAAAAGATCTAGTGTTCTTACGATGACGGTTGGCACAGTTGAGGCAGAGTGGGCATAGCAAGGCTGACAGGAAATTTTGATCTATTGATACAGAAATCTAGAGGCAAGTTGAATGCCTGAAACTCGAAGTCTATCGAGCAAGCTTAACGCCGAGCCGAAATACGAAATGGTGGTACAGTCGTGGTGTTGATGGTGTGACAAGAAGTTGGTGTTACAAAAATATGACGTCAGCCGACATGTGTTGTGTCTTTCCCCCCAAAATTATCACGCCGCAATGCCCTGCCATTGTTCCTTTCCAACTCCTCCTCATCTATAACTGATTGCTCCCATGCTCCTGTATGTCTATGGTATACAAAAGTCTCCTTGTGCTCATACGCCCGACGCCGACATATGCTCGGTGGCCCCAATTGATGTCAAGTCTCGAGTGCAAGAAAGGGTACGTCTCGGTAAGGGGTAGAAGGAACCATATGCCGACACCTAGGTGGCTTTCCGGTCAGTAACTGTGCTGTCTGCTCATCCAAGGTGGGATCAAGTACCTCTGTTTGCTCTTCCCCTCCTTGCTCTTCATCATCATCATACCCCCGGCCGTCATGACTATCGGTGTTTCTTCGAGCCCCAGGCTGCAAACTTGTTAGCCTTTGCACCTTACAACCTGAGGCTACAGGGAGGTGGACTTACGCCCTATTGGCTTTGGCGGCTTCGGTTCGTTGGAACCCTGGGGGCTGGTCAAGACCATGGTGTGCTTGGCCTGAAGAATGGTAGTAAGAGTTTGGCGTGCCATGGTTGTGGTGGAAGGCTTTTGAGCTTTGCTAGGAGAGATGCCGATGATGTCGAAGGGTCTCTGGTAGTATATGGGATTGAGTGGTGCTGGTCGTCTATGTGTGAAAGATGCAAGAGGAACAAAGGAACAGGAGAAGGTCGGTCGCCTTTTATGGGGGTGGTATACGTATAGCGACTTGTCAATGCTGTGTGGGGACCAAGACGGTCTGACCAAGAGTGAAGCGTTGGGCGGGCTCAGTGGCAGGGGTCGTTCATCCAGGGGAGCAAGATCACAGACCAATTCCCATCGAAGCGGCGCAATAAACCAGCGCGTGTATCACCGGTCAAGGAAGGGGGCAAGGGATCGTCACAGCCAGGATGAAGGCAATACTGGCTACCGAGGAGGCACAAGTAAGTGGCAATACCCAACAACCAATGAGACGTCGAGACACGGCTCTAGAAACATTACGGATCAGGTGAGGCAAGAGGCAATCAAAGGGCAGCAAAACTGTCTGGCTTTGGCAAAAGTTGCAAATGGAAATGGTGAAATGTTGGGAGGGAAAATGAGAGAATTCAAGTAAGAGTCTGATGGGGCAGCGCAGATGCCAGATCGCAGGGCAGAATCGAGCCAGGCTGGGAAGCAGCATGGCTCAAGATCGTCACTATGGGAATTTGGCTGATGGAGAGAGGAGGAGGCATGGATGGCGAGGTTGCGACTGGCAGGTAGGCTGCCAACTGAGGCTAAGCTAGGCAGGGACGAGGGCGAAAGTGGGGAGTGCCTCTTCGCACAGTTGCGTGAAAAGTCCTGTGCGCAATCAAGATTCGTCTTCCGGGGCGACGAGGACGGAAGGACTCGACCAAGCCTGCGCCACGCGGGTGGACTCAACACAAAGTGACCAAGACGAAACGAACATCTGTGAAGTCAGACTCGGGGTTGGGGCGAGGCTGAAGACATGTTAGAGCGTCTCCAGGAATGGGGAAAACAAACAACTCGGAAAAAACACAAGTGAGTCATGTCACCTTTGAGCAAACGTCTGACGAGCAGAAGCCGTCTTTCGCTGACAAAAGGGAACCGTCAGCTTCGCCTCCGTGGGAAGGAAACAAAAAGGCAGCCAAAGAAGGCAGCAATTGTCTTGTCAGGCTGAATTTTGCAGTTGTCGAAAGCCCGGCTTGGTTCGCGGACTATTATTAAAGTGTGGATTGGCGGTGGATTTGCGGTGGATTTCTGGGCAGGACTTCCTAGTCCCGTCGCGGAAAGGCCATGGAAGCCGTGAAAGGCGCTAGAAGGACTCTAGCCGCCCATGGCGCAACAGTCAATGGGGCTGAGGGGCTGGCGAGCAGTACAGGGAGCGGAGCTGAGGCCACCATCCGACTCCTAAGGAGTATGTTCTTGGTTTAGTCCAAGGTTTCAGAGAGCCACGGGTCGGAGGCAGCTGGAAGTCGGGCAGGGGTTCACGGGCTAGTAGGCCGACCTGGCGAAATTAAGTTCAAGGTTGGAAGTCTTCCAGAAGACGCCTCGAAGACGTTGGCAGCGGCAGTAGCGGGAACAGGGGGAGACAAAGGACAACCATACGCTGGCGTAAGCAGGAGGCTAGCTTGAGATAGCTAGACAGAGGCCGGGACTGGGTCTCGATAGAGGATGTTAGGGCGGTGATGGGTGATCGGATGAGACACCGGTTCCTGAAATAACGCGGGTTGGGGAAGGTGGAACAGAGATCCCGGTGGTGCGTCTTGTGCTACGAAGGGACAAGATGCTTGTTGGTAGCACCTGCCACTAATTTTAGAGGGGGAAGAAGAGAAGGGGGGGTGGGGGGGGGACGAACGGTTAGTCAATTGATTGCAATAGGACCATATGCACGGAACTTGAGGGCGCCGTATCAGAGAGGAGACAGGTTGCCCGAGGAGCGGCAAGAGGGTTGCAAAATACCACCTACTCGCTAACAAGCAAAGGGAGAATAAAGGTTGTTGTTTGGTTTTCTGACCGGCAACAAATTAGAGGGGGCACACACTGTCATAGCTATGTGTGTTGCTTTCGATCACATCAACCCTAGTCGCGAAAGTCACCACTCTGAGAGCCCGCGACAAGGACAGATCGACTGGTTGACCATGACGACAAGGGGGCAGGACGAGGGAGCAAGGGAGCAAGGGACCAGGATGGGGCGATAGCGATGCCACCATGCCACGTGGTCGAGAGTCATTTATCTTTCCGGCCCCCTCCAAGATCGTCTGGGAGTAGCTGAGTATAGTAAGGCCCTTACTTACCCTGGGTTGGGGCAGATAGGGCAGGGACGGAGCCATGTTGCGGTGGGGGTCGCAGGGTGGAGGGGGGCGGTTAGGGGTGGTTGTTGCTGTTGGAGAGGGAGGGTGGAAAAGGGGAGCCAGAAGTTGTACCTAGACGATTTATTCACCGGCACCAACGAGGAGAGACAGGGAGATGGGCGCGATTGATTGCACAGGGCCAAACGGGGGCTTGTGGCGAATGCAAATGCACGCAATACAGGTACGTAGGTACCTAGGTAGGTAGCTTCCTTGGGCTGGTATGTGGGTGTGCCAGTGTATTGGAGGGCACATCACGAAAGGTACTAGAGCAAGTCGAGCCGGCAAACCAAGCCGAGCACAAAGCTTCGATCACTGCAGTAGGAAGAATGGGACCGGGACCCATGCAAACCACTAACTGTCCCCCTGGTGCAAGATAACCCTGGACTGAAGCGAATCCAGCTGAAAGTGTATCCGGCCTGGGGAAGTAGGAATGGGACGGGAGTCTTTGCCATGTCCCTTTTGGGGGGTGTTTGTTTGGTATTACTTCGTACTCTGCCTAACTCCTTGGAGGGATGCTCCATACCAGGTACCTAGGCAGGTGGTAAACGGCTGTAGCTTTTACTCGTGGAATAGATGTAGTTACATAGTATGCACGTATGCAAGAGCGAGCTCGACTCCATCTAAAGGGTTATGAACGACGGGAACTCGGTACCTAGGTATGTAAGTAACCAAGTTCTTTCAAGGGAGGTCCAAAGACAATCTGAATGGGGGCGGGTGCTCTTGAACCATGAACCAAAGTTCCTGCAGCCTTCCGGGACAAACAAGAATAATAACTCGGGATTTTCGGGCGCCTTTCGAGGGGGAATGAAGGAAAAGTTATTGGAGTCCGAGTCTTGACGGGTTTCGAAAAGTGCTCGACTATCTCAGCAAATTGCTTTGGTTCCTGCCACCCGCCTGCTTCGTCAACTTCTGTCTCTTTCGTCAGCCGGGAAAGAAGAAAATCACTCAGCTCAGTCTTTGACGGAAACACGGAACAAGCATGCATACAGCATACATCATGCATCACATCATGCCAGATTGCAAGGTCGCACCTCCAGTCATAATAATGATTGGGATCCTGTGATTCCCTGGGTTGGCGTGTGGGCTGCCCCCTCCGGGCCTGTGCTGTTCCTGGTAACCTTCTGGAACACTGCCTACTTGGAATGAGTCGATGCACGAGGACGAGCCCTGACCAGGGTCAGGGATGCATGAGCGATACACTACTCGCACTCTAGCGCAAGATGAGTGGGGAGGGTGTGTGACACGGAGAGGGACTGGGGGAGGTGAGGACTGAGGACTCTCTAGAAGGGGGCGTGGATGGGCCTGCCTCTGTCAGTCCCTCGAGTCCCGTGGTAGCTAGGTCACTTCTGTAGGACCTCTCACTATGAGTCTCTGCGTAGCCACAATAGGCGACCGGGGATCCACTGACGAAGGTGCCCTGAAGGAACGGGCACGCACATCTGGTCAATCTCGACGACGATGACAACGAAACGGAAAAGGAATTGAGGTTTGGTGTGGCGCCGCAGCCAGTCCAGCCGTCATCACCATCTCAATCGCCAGCCAACTGTTCCTACTCCGTACCTTGTCACATCTGTAGCTAAGGACCTGGGACAGCCTTGGTGACCCAGAAGGCAAATCCAAGGAGAGGCAAAGGCACAGAGATGGCGTAGGTCAAACCAGCCAATGGAGGACTTGGAGGCCGCTACCAAATCAAGGGTTGAGTGGTTGGTTACATGGTCGGGCACCAGAGGGCGACGGAAGGATGACGGACGGCGGTGTAAAGTGAGTAATTTAGTGAGTGTGAATACTGAGCGAGTTGTGGCCTGGCACCCTCTGGGTGAAGACTCGGCAGGCAGACATGGCCAGGGCTTGGACTGGGGCTGGGGCGTGATTAAGCCTGAGGTGTGAGTTGGATGAGCCCCTCATAGAGGGATAATCGTCAACATTAGTTGCTATGTGCTGAGTTTGCAGAGGAATGAACAATGAGGCGGGTTGGTGGACCCCTTAGGTACCTAGGTAGGTAGGGGCTGTGACTTTTGTTTACCCACCTTTCCTCCGAAGATGTCAGTTGAGGATGAGGATGAGGATGAGTATTACGACGGGGCGGCATCACCTTGTTCCGATTTCGCAGGGAGCCAGGAGGAATTAGATTTTCCCACCACCCTGGCTGAGATGAATCCTAACCACAACCACCACCACAACCACGACAAACCCAATCTGAATCCTCCATACCGGCCTCGCTTTGCTTTTGCTCTTGCTTCTGCCTGTTCGCGCTTACGCCTCACTTTGTCTCGTACAGGTACGAGGGCGCTCCTCAGTCTTTTCTTGACAGAGCCCGGATACCTATCCTCTTTGCACTCCGCAGCCCACTACACCTACCCACTAGATACCTACCTGACCTCACTTACCTGTCTGCCTGCCTCCTACCTACCTACCTGTCCTCCATACGCCCTGCCAAATTCCCTTGTCTAAGACTTCGTGAACGCCTCGCCGCCGTGGCGCGCAGACAGTCTGGGTTGGGTGAGGCGAGGGTGTGGATTGGAGGGGAGCCCTGTAAATCGCAAAACAAAACTCTCAAAACCAAAAATGACGTCAAAAAGCCACATAGGTAGAGGTTAGATTCCTGGTAGACAAGCCAGGCAGGAAGGCAGACATGAGGGGGATGCAAAGGTGAAAAAAAATTCCCTTTGCACAGCAAAACACCGCCACTCACCCACCGACTACCGCCACCGGCGGCCATCGTCGTCCCTGTCCCTGCTGGAAGAGAAAGGAAGTGATGGATGTGTGGATCGATGGATGACAGCGTAAGAGAGAAGGTGTAGGATGTCCGTGCACGGTAAGTTACCTGGTGTGGATGTGCGAGTGTCAGTGCGTCATGGGTGTGGGAGTGTGTTGGTGTGAATGCGCTTGCTTGCTCAGTGGGCTGTTTGAACAACTGTGCACACTCGGAGTACTCAAACAGCGAGGAGAGGAGATCCAAACACAGGAGATACGAGGTTCGGGACGAGAGAGCGGCGGCCGAAGACGAGTCTATCCATTCCCGCACTGGTCGTCCACCTTCATTGATGCTGACTGTGCTCTTTTGATCCACGCTCCCTCACTTGACAAAAATATCTCTGGCACATCGTAGAGTGCATGGCATGTACAAGCATATTCGTTTCTTCCGCTCGTGTGATATCAGTCGTTCTGCCCAGTCCTCAATCATGTGACTAGCTACTGGAGCTCAGGGCTAGGGATGCAGCCTCGTTGCAGGTTCCTGCTTGGAGGTACATAGGATCCCGTCACGATTGCTCCGTGGCTGTCGCCGTTTCCACACCCTCCGTCGTCTCTGGGGCCTCTCCCCCCTCGTCTCTAGGCCCATCACCCTCCTCGACAAGCTTGATCCTCCGCTTCTTCTTCTTTTTCTTCTTGACGGATCCCTCCTCGCCCTCGTTACCTTCTGGCTCAGCACCGATCCGTTCCTCGCTCGCACCCACTCCAACCTTCGGCCTCGACGCCTTCTTCTTCTTTCGCCTCACAACCGTACCTTCCGCATCCACCCCCTCACCTATCACCGTCCTCTGACGCTCTATTTCCCGCTGCATTTCGAGCCTCTTCTTCTCCACCTCGCGAAGTGCGATCGCCATCTCCAACTCCTCGGCTTCGCGGCGGAGGATCTCCGACTCGGTCTCCGCGGGTCCTTCTAGGCTAAGGTTTTCGAGCGTCGACGAGTCGACCGAGAGGAGCGTGCGAGTCGGTCGAGCTTGTGCACGGGGTTGGGCGTTCGGACTTAGTGAACGCGTCCGTTGAGCCTGACTCAGGACTGCGAAGGGGCTCGAGTTCGAAAAGGATTGTGATGTGGGTGTCGGCGTTGCAGAGGCGTCAAGGGTTTCGTCTGCGGCGACGACGAATCTCCGGATCGGTTTCTTCTTTCGCGGTCTGCGTTCTTCCCCTCCTGTCTCCGTTCTCGCCGCTGTGGTTTGAGACCGATCGATCTGTAGGTCGATGATTGGAATCGAGTCGACGTCGAGTTCATCATCGCCGTTTGTCTTGCTAATGATGTCGTGGAACTGAGGGTCCGCATCATCCGATGGGGCAATGTAGAATGGATCGTCCTTGTTCCGGGCCATCCTCTCGGCCTTACGCCTAGCTATGGTTCCTGGAGACTCGGGTGCAGATTGGTATGAGAGCGGTGCACTCTCCGAAGCAGCGGCAGAGTCTAGATAAGCCGCTGCTGTTTGTGGTTGTAGCGACGTGATGGCCTGTACGGGTTCACGGTCGTGGTAGAAGGACTGGAACACATCCTCACTATGATCATCTACTTCTGCAATCTGTGAATCCTGTAGGATCGTCGACAAGTCGGGATTGATGGGCGCATCGAGGTCCAGATCTTCGGGCAGAGGAACTTTCTTCTGAGCTGCCGCTGCGACAGGATTGAGTTCCGCGCCACTGAAAAGCGTCGGAACTGCAGAAGTCAGTAAGAGCGGTGCTTGGAGACTATCTCCGCTTTGCGCAGAGAGCGCTTCCGAGGCAAGACGCAGAAGTTCAAGGAACTCAACACTTCTCTCCTGTACTTCGAGGTTGGGATGGGATGAGAGCTTCTCCAGAAATTCGGTAGTTCTCGCGAGGAGGAGCAACATTGTCGTGCCCCTTGAGGAATTCCATTCACGGTCAGCCGTCGTGGCGATCCGTGCAATGACTTTCGGGATGGCTTGGATGACTATTGCCAAGGTTGTTGGAGTGAACTGTCCAGACGACTCGTGAATCAATGAATTGAGTACCTCATATGGGTTGGACAAGTACGGGGCGAATTCGCCGCAGATCCAGGCTGCCGATTTGATGACCTGACTCTGACCGGTGCCATGTTTCGGATAGGCAATTGCCCTGTTGGACAACAAGACCAGAGTCTCAGCTGCTTTGGTTGTTTCTGATCGGAGCTCTTTAACTCGGACTGTGATGTCGCGGAGCTGATTTCCAACCCGGGCTCCTAAAGAAGCGTCATCATCTGGTGCAGCTCTCGACGAACTCGCATCCTTGTCCGCTGGGAGATGTTTAACCAAATGAACCAGTATTTCGATATACCACTCGAAGTCCGTAATGTTGGCGTAAGTGTTATGAGAGCACATGTCAAGGATCCGGCGAATGATCTCGTAGCGGTATTCATCTGGTAAAGGTATATTTTCCGATCCTCGTTTGTCTGGGACGAGCCTCTGCTCCATGTCTGTTTGTTCTTCTTCCGCGTGTCCATTGGCGCCCACGGTGGCTGACGCCGAGCCTGCAAGCTGTTTTATGAGGCGATTGACAACCGCTTGCAGATTGTCACTGTTGACCATACCCGAAACCAACTCCAAAGCCTGCATCTTGATTGAAATATCAGGGTCGTCCAAGCATCCCATGATGACATCTTGCTGCATTGAAACGAGTGTAGGATGAGTAGTCACGATCTTGTTGAACGCCAGGAGAGCAACATATTTCAAATTCGGGTCGCCATCCAAGACAATCATTCCCCTCAGTTTGGAAATGCAGAGATCGGCCACTTCTTCCACATCCACGCCGCTCTCGGCGCCATCCAAGATTCCTCCTTGAATTATCCCGCTGATACACTCGTAAAGCAACGACATGGCTGTTGTCTCTTGAATCAGCTTGGTGAGGGGTCGGACTAACTTCTTGACCAATCTTGGTTCGAGAGGTGTCAAGACTGCGAATAATTTGATGATCTTGATGCCCATCCAATTGTTCTTCTGTGCTAGGAGAAGGTCGAACAATCTTGGTGCCAAGGGCAGAAAATCCTGCGGTCTTCGCCATCCGAGCTCACAGACGACATTGACCGTAGCGGCAGTAACGCTGCTGTCTTCCTGTTCATCCAGTAAACGCTCCTTGATCTTTGGCCAAGCAACTCTGAGGGTTTCAGGATACACCAGAGCCAGCCTGTACAGCGTGACGATAGTCTTCTTACGCACGGCCGGTTGTGAATGTGACAAGCGCGGTAGAAGCTCCGTGAGAATGGAAAGTGCCAGGGAAGAAGTCACAATGTGCGGAAGTGTGACCAACGGCAGCGTCAGCACAGGTATCGAAGGAGAGGTGAGATCCTTCTTCAGCAGATTCTCAGCCAACATCAAGACCTCCGTTTCGGGTCGAAAGCTCTGAACGGCAGCGAGGTACCCAACTCGTTTCTGAACCGGTTTCGGGGACGCCATGACTTCCAAGACGTTGAAGGCGGCCCACGTCATGTCATACCCAAACATCTCGAGGTAAATGAGTTTGAGCAGTGCGGTTGCCTTGAGATCCAGATCCTGGGAGCGAATCTCACTTCGACACTCTTTGAGAGCGCCTTGGATATATTCTGCCTCATTTCCCTTGTGGCCTCGCAGGCCTCGAATAAGGTCGACAAGTGACTTTTCGAACATTTTGGGAGGTTCTTATTAGCACGTCATGAGAACTGAGCGGCCAATATGTCCTTTGGGATCTCGCGGACCCTCATCTCTCACGCGACACAGGTGGTTGAGGGTTGCGGTTCGGAATGTTCCTCCTTCACAGGGACTCGGACAGAAGAGAGAATGAGGATGCACTTTTGATGCCCTATTCCTCTGTCTTTTTAAGAACTCAGCACACGCCCGCGCATTCGCTCTTCGATTTCGCTTGTAGACCACAAAGCAATAGCAGATCACCAGGAAGACACGATGATGTGATGGGGCACGCCGAGGACTTCTTCGTGTGGTGCCAAATGCTCCGCCCTAATGCCAAGAATAGTTCTTCCGAAGCAACGGCTTCTGCTAGTACACGGCGAGACTGCAACCTCGCGGCGCATGCATCAACGAGTAGCTGCTACGTGATTTCGCAGTGGCCTCTAAGCCCGGTGAGGTCCAGTTCAGTGTGCTCTCTGACTTGTCCTGTGTTCCCTTGACAGTCTCATTTTTGTCTAGCTTTGCAGAGCACGGGTCCGTTAGTGATCGTTCAAACATACTATTTAGTCCTGTGCAGACTATCCCCCGTTTACTCCGGCTTTGCTTAAGCCTGCCAACGAACAACCCAGCAATGGCGACAGTCGCAACCAAAAGCCCTGCCTCCGATCCTGCCTCCGCCCTGCGCGTAGCGCAGCAGGCTTCCTCGATCCTCGCAAAATCGTCCTCGGTCAGTACGACCTTTCCTGCATCAATGTTCAACACGGCAGATTCCGCTGAACTGTGGGACGAGCTTGAACAACTCCTCTATGCATGCCTGCGAACAGGGGACGACAAGTCTGCCTTTCTCTGTGTGGAACGATTAAGCAACCGATTCGGGTCTACCAATGAAAGAGTCATGGCTCTAAGAGGGCTGTACCAGGAAGCCACGGCTCCAGATGAGGCAGCGCTGCGCAAGATATTAGAAGACTATGCCAAAATACTGATGGAGAACCCTATCAATGTCCCCATTCACAAACGACGGATTGCGCTTATGAAAAGCCTGGGGAGGCCGCAAGATGCCATCAAAGACCTGGTGGAGTTCGTCGATTCCTTTCCCACCGACATGGAAGCTTGGTGCGAATTGAGCGACCTCTATCACTCGCAGGGATGCCTGCCACAAGCTATCTTTTGCCTGGAAGAAGCCGTAATCATCGCCCCTCATGCGTGGAACCTTCATGCACGACTGGGCGAACTCGAGTATCTGGCTGGCGTGTCGTCAACGGAGAATGCCGACGTCGAGAAATACCTGTCACAGGCAATCCAACGTTTCAGTCGAAGCATTGAACTTTGCGACGACTATCTGCGGGGATTCTACGGGCTAAAGCTGGCCACGGACAAGCTTCTGCTGACGAACACGACATCTCGGGGGAACACCAGCTCTCCAATCACCCCAGAAAAGGTGCAGAAATTGAATCAGTTGGCCACGTCAAAGCTGGAGAGTATTATCAAGGACCGTAGCGGAAGACGATCCTCCGGGACCGATCAGTCTGAGCTCATTGCAGCCCAGGAATTGTTGAACCGATCCAAAGGCTGAACCATGCCGCAACATTCTGGAGCGACGAACCAGGAAGCAGCCCAGGCCGAGACGGCTCTCCGAATAAAAGAGCATTGAAAAAGCCACCTGCGTGTACAGACCTGAATGCCTTTTGGCACCAGAGGTTCAGGCGAAAGTTCCTGCAGAGAACCGAGCGGACCTTGGGAGAAACCATGGTTCGGCGAAAATCATGTCAGATGCGGGCGTTTCCATGATGGGTGACTAGCGTGATGCTTGAAGGTGGAAGTTGGGCAGCATTTCGGCGCGAGCCAACGTGGCAGCTTTTCTGAGGATGCCTCGATTGTCGCGACACCCAACCACTAGCGAATGAAGCTCTTACCCCGTCAGCGGCCGTGGGTCGTTTCTGCCCATCACGTCTAATTTAGAGTCACTGGAGCCTCGCCTTCCCGACTAACTAACAACCACGAGGTCAAGAACCCCCCTCTCAGGCCGCTCTCGAGTTGAGGTTTTGTTGGGAGAATCACCAAAAAGAAAGGGTATCACCAGTTCTCTGACACCCAAGGGGGGTGTGAGTATCAGGCTAATCGCCCTGCCTTACGGAGAACAGGATGTGCCGGTGGCAATCTTGAAGGCCGGGTTATTTCGGTTTCTGATATATAGACTGAGAGTGCCATGACCGGTCAAGGAAGTGGATAGCCATCTTTCTGCCTCGATATCAACCCAAATGTAGACCCATTGCATATAACTTGAGCACCTTTGTCCCTCCCATTTTGCCATTAATAACACCAGACTCACTGCTCCTCACGTCTCCTCCCAAGGAGCCCTCAATGTCTCAGAATCACAAATCCAATCGCGATCGAAGAAAGACAGCGCGCAAGAAGCGCTTACCACTACTAGATCCAACCCCTTACAGATCGCTTGCAACCGGGAGAGATTTTTCTGTGCGACTTTGCGTCACCTGAGTACCTTTTGGACAATCTGCGGGTTGTTGTGGCGACAGTCTCCTGTCGCCAAGTCACATCTTGCATTCTTCCTTTTCAGAATCTGGCGGGGGGCTCAATTTTTTCTGGTCTTCCTTTTGCACCTCTGTATCCATTGACGGGCTCTGCGGAATAAGAACCTCCGGGGCGAAAGACCACTGCACACCAAAAGTTCACGATCAAACAGGCAACAAAAAAGAAATTGTATGAGTCGATGGTCTGTACAAACCTTTGGGTGGATTGATATAACCATTTCGAGGTCTATTTGGACCCATTTACTGGACACTCGTCAACATCACCGAGGGCCAGGTTGTCCTGGGAAACACACACCTCTCTATTCACTCTGTTCATTGCAAAAGGTGGTGGTGGTGGCAGGGACCGTGCCTCTTTTTAACATCATCAACAACCACGACGATACCGTCTCAGACCTAAGGTGACGGCCGTTGACTGAAGCATTGACTGAATTTCCTTGTGCATACTGGGAGAAAGGATTCCTCATTAACGTGGTTGGTGCCTCACAGCAAGAATTGGAGGCCTGGAAGACTTGAACGCAAGGGAGAGGAGTCAGACTGGGCTTGAAGCCTGAAGGCCACTAGACCCCACTACTACCAAATAGATTTGCGCCCACCGCCCGCAGCCTGCTGCCTGCTGCCCGCTGCCCGCTGCCGACTGCCCGCTACGCCCACACAGCGCCTGCACATGACGAATTAGGGGGGGACTCCATTAAGTGGGTGAGCAATTGGGCATCAGTCACCCAATTTCGTTACCCCCCTTTTTCACCTTTTTGACTCCCGAGTCTTTGGGCGGATCCAGCAACCAGCATCCAGCATCCAGAGTCCAGCATCCAGCATCTTGATCCCCGGTCAACACACAACCACCACACCAAACAACCACATTGGCGTCAACAACCTGTCCACGCGCTCACGCATTTGCATTCTGGGCAGCCAGACTTCACCGTCTCATCTCGCTACAATCGTCAACCTTCCATCTGCTCCTCCTTTTCTTCCCTCGACACTCATCACCCTTTCACCACATCTACACCCGTCGCCATCTTGCATCCCTTGCCATTGACATACATTGTAATCCCCTTTTCCCTACTCGTCGTCTGATCGGCATCCCCCTTCGGCTCCTCGCATATGCAACCTGTTCTGCCTCTGGCCCGACCCTTCGTCCCTTCCCTCCCCACGGCCACCGGATCCACCTTGTCGGAATTTCACGACGCACCTTCACGACCGCACACGCTACCGGTGGCACACACCTGCGGGAGGTCACCACGCCCCCCTTTGCCAGATCTCTGAATTTCTTCGACCACATTTGGCGCTGAAGGATACTGGTTTCGAATATACACTGGATCTGGCCCATTTGGACGGTCCGTTTGCCTGAAGTCAGCCCTCTTTGGTCCGGTTAGCACATCCCTTGACACTAACATAACCCTCAAGGCTATCTCGTTCAGCCTTCCCCCTGGGGTAGGTTGAACGCGGTAATTCCTTGACCTCACTCAGTCTCTCATGGGGTGGGTTAATTCACCGACATTTTCGCCCACCAGTGCTGACTCTCCTGCTATTAGGTCTTCAGGTCGTCACAGTCATACACACATTGACATTACCCACATTTCTCGTTCTCCCTCCCCCGGCTCGCAAGAAGACGAGCTCCACGAAAACGGTGTCCAGGTCTCCGCTGGCGTCTCCCCCCAATATTCGATCCTCCAGCCGACGCAAAGTCAGAGCGGTTCCTCCTCCCACCAAGGTGACTTTGTGCAAGTGCTATACCCGAGCGAACTTGGAGAGCCCGATGGCTCAGATTCCGCCTCAAGAGTAGACCACCGTGAAAGAGTGCAGCAATACGAGTCTCGGTCCAATTCAGCAAGACGACAGACGGTGCACCGCCAGCAAGCTATACGCGAGCCCGCTCGCAGTCGCACTCGAGAGTTGCAAGATACATCCCCGACTGAGAGTGGGGATTCGACCGAGGAGTTCCTTGCCAGGCGGGACCTGGGCTCTCACATGCCTCGTCCTCAATCATATTATGGGCACAACGGGTATACTCACAGCAGTTCGTCCGCTTCATACCCCTATCCTCCTGTGCCACATCCCGCAAATCAGGTGATCGCCCTTCAACCGCAACCACTGGCTATGCCATATCCCGCCCCCTATCCGCAAGGCCAGCCAGTGCCATATCCTCCTCATGCTGCGTACCCTGGTGGCTTCAGTCACCATGCTCCTTCACAAGTGAGCGCTCCATACACATCATCGCCTTACGGTCCGGCGACAGTCGTCAACTATGGTGTTCCCCCACCGCCAGCGAGCTATTATTCTCCCCAATATCCTCCGCCCTTCGGTGCCCAGCAGTATCCGCCACACTACATGCAGTACCCTCAACAAATGCCTTACCCATACTTTGCTCCACCACTTGCGCCTTCTCCGCAGCCAGGTTCTGCAAGTGCCTCTGCCGAAAAACTTGAAGCAAAGAATAACGATGACCTTGTTAGACGCTTCAAGGACATGATGAAAGAAGATCAGCTTGCCAAGGACGCAGAAGCAGCCTCGCTCGCAGAACAAGAAACCCGTCTTCGGGAACAAGCACTCAGGCAGGTTGAGGAGAAGGTTCGACAGGCTGAGGAGAAGGCCCGTCAGGCCGAGGAAAAAGCGCGACAAGATGAAAGGGCCCGACAGGATGCCCTTCTTCAGGCCGAGGAGAAAGTTCGGCAAGCGGAAGAGAAGGCTCGACAGGAAGCGATACGTCAAGCCGAAGAGAAAGTCCGACAAGACGCTCTACGTGCGGAAGAAGAGAAACGGATTCGGGAACAGGCCCTAGTCCATGCAGCAGAAAAGGCTCGAGCAGCAGAAGCAGCTGCGGCAGCACGCATGGAAGAAGAGCGGCGGATTCGAGAAGAAGCTGTACGGGCTGCAGAGGCAAAGGCTCGTGCTGAGGCTGCGGCAGAGGCAGAGCGTAGGGCCGCAGAAAAACGAATCCGAGAAGAAGCGAGACAGGAAGCAATTCGGGCTTACGAAGAGCAAGTCCGAGCGGCGGCGGAACAAGCCGCACGAGAACAGCAGATTCGCAAAGAGGCTGCAGAAGCTGCCCTGAAAGCTGCTGCGGAAGAGGCCGCTGCGAAGGCAGAAAAGGCCGCACTCGAGAAGAAAATTGCCGACGACGCTGCAGCGGCTGCGAAGACCGCAGCCGAGAAAGAGGCTGCTGAGGCTGCTGCTGCTGCTAGAGAGGAGGCAAAAAAGGTGAAGGAAGAGGCTGAAGCCAAGCTCAAGGAGGCCGAGGAAGCAGCGGCCAAAGCCAAGGCAGAAGCCGAAGAGGCGGAAAAGAAAGCCGCTGCTGCAAAGGGCCCCGAAAAGAAGGCTCCGGTCAGATTCAAAGATGCCATTGGGCGGAATTACAATTTCCCCTGGGATCGATGTTGCAAGTGGAGGGTAAGTTGGTAGATATCTCGCCAGGAGATGAAAGCTGACCATCGGCAGGATATGGAAAATCTGATCATCCAAGCATTTGCGCACATCGAAAACCTTGCAGAGCATGTGACAGCGGGCCGTTACGACCTGATCGGCCCTGACAAAGAGATCATCATGCCCAACTACTGGGAATCAACCATCGAGCCAGATATGCACATCACAATGATGCTGTGGCCCATTCCCGAACCCAAGGAAGAAATTATAGAGGAGCCGCTGCCGCCTCCGCCTCCGGAGATGTTAGACGGTGGTATTCTCAATCTAGATGATATAATCAACCCGCCGAAGGGGAAAAAAGGTATGAAACACAGAATCCCGAGGAGAAACTGAGGAATGATGAAATCTGATCATTACTTTCCAGGCCCCAAAAAGAAGAAACCGACCGGAGGCATCGCCGGCTGGATGCTGGGAGGAGCAGCCGGTCGGCCATCGCGGCCTTTAAAAGGTGATAAAAAGCCTGATGTGGCCGCTAAATCTCAGCACGGTGCCACTGACGACAGTGCATGCATCGTTATGTGAACGGCTCCCTTGACGTCGACAAGACGAATTGGGTAGATTGGCCAGGCTTTGGCCCCAGGGATCGTGGGAGAACGACGAAAGGTGGAAACTGCGTGGGTGGAATATGTCCATTCCTGATCTATTTCAGTACCATACACTTCGACGCCAACTTGATCTCTCGGTTTTCTCCAGCCACCCGCCATCCAATCTACGACGATTTTTCAACATCGACAGACGAGAGAGCCTCTAGCATAGGCCACTTCAGGAGGCATGGCTTTATCCTCTCGAGCATTCGGGATCGGTTTTTCATGCCTCAGGGGACGCGACACGTGGATGAATTTCCTTTGTCATGGTTACGACTTACGAACTGTGGATTTAGCGGGAGTTTCCAAAATACATGTGGAAAGCAGCAGCAGTCTGAGGCCGAAGAAAACGCTCTCGACAGAGCGGCGAAACATTTTGACACGATGTCTTTTGGATACCGATCGGCTCGAGGAGAGTGCCGACTCTTTGCATACTACAGGGACTCAACTGGCGTTGCTTTGCTTGGGGTTTCATACATGATACCCATATTCATTTCAGGTTGGTCGGCTTAGCTGGCAATGTTGCTCATTGCCTTGGAGATAAAAAGGCTGTGTAGCAACATAACGAATAAAATAGAGCCTGTCGAAGATACATTCCGTTGTTCTGTGCTGTATCCTCCCTACCAGATCGAGAATCTGGAGTCGCCCATCGATGGTGGCTCTCAATCTCACTAAGCGGGATATCACGTGATCCGCAGGGCAACCTCACTTTCAGCTTCCATTAATCCATCGACTCTTTGTCAATACCAGAGAGTGAACATCCTGTCCGGGCCAGTTATATCGATGACAAGCCGTATTTCTAACCCGAGATTTGTATCAATCGACTTGTAAGACAGCCTGGCGCGCGGCCGCGGAGCCTTAGGAAATTCGCCGAAACCCAAACCTCCTAGCACGCGACTGCATTCCGCAATAAGTCAATGGTCTGTTGCTTGAGGTGCTTACACCTGCTTGCGTCTGTCTGCATATCGACGCCGCCGATGAGCCTGGCGATGCGGGACCAAGTGCGCGTCATCCGGTGACCTGCAACACGATGTCAACCAAGGTGTTGATCCATGATTACCCCCATCGGACAGTGGCCCTTGCCACAGATGAGCATGTCCTGGTGTTTCGCCACTCTCACGCTGCACCAGAAAGTGGCAGAGCCTCAATCTCGAGCTCGACCAGCCTACCGCTGGGCAATGCGAGTCGATCCAACCAGACGCCTCGATGTATGGTCGAGTTCGGGGACAAGTCTTCTATCAACCTCCAGCATTTTCATCCTGTCACTACCGCGAGGGGCACCTTGGGTCTCATCACCCTCAACAACGATGTCTTCCTTTGCGTTATCACAGGGTCAGAAGAGGTGGCTACTGTGAGGCCAGGCGAGACCGTCCAAAAAATCTTCGCCGTGGAGTTCTGTGAGTCGGGGTGGCCCTATCTGAAAGATGTCATGCTGATGACTGGCTAGACTGTCTCAATCGTGCAGATTACGACCATGCCCATGGCCCTTATCCTAATCCATATCCCGGACAAATCTTCCAGTCGGACGACGTGGACTACACCCAGGGCGACGATGTCTCTGAACATCCATTTCACGCGCTGAAGAAACTCCTAAGCAACGGCAACTTCTACTACAGTGCTGATTTCGATCTTACACGACGGCTGCAGGATCGGTAGGTCGAGCCCAGTCATCCGGAAAAACAGGGCTGACGAGTTCCAGGGCCGAGGCAGAAAGCACCGTTGACATTTCCAGTCTCGACGAAGGTCTCCTCTGGAACTCGTACATGATTGATCCGCTGATCAAATTTAGGAGCAGACTTACTGACCTCGAACGAAATGCCCTTGACCGCTCTCGACTACTCACTTCTGTAATTCGAGGCTTTGTCAAAAGTTTGCCGATACCGCCTTCTTCCTCTCCAATCCGGGGAACCGTCCCGGGACCACCTACGACCCTGACCATCATCTCTAGATTATCCTCAAGACGGGCCGGGACGCGTTTCAATTCTCGAGGCATTGACGATGACGGTAACGTTGCCAACTTCGTTGAGACCGAGACTGTCTTCTGGTCTCCCACCGGGCTTTGCTTCTCATACACTCAAGTGCGAGGCAGCATACCGATATTCTGGGAAAGCTCGAGCAGTCTGATACCTGGTCAACAAAAGATCCAAATCACCCGCTCGCCGGAGGCTACGCAGCCAGCATTTGATAAGCATTTCGCAACTCTGGAAAGAACATATGGTGCAGTTCACATCGTGAATCTGCTAAGCGCTTCCAAGCCAGGCGAGGTCGAGCTGACAGAGAGGTACCGCTATCATGTGAGTAGAAGCCCTCTACGACGGCATGAGGAAGGTGAAGAGGAGGAACACCATCTGCTCCACGAAACAGAATTTGATTTCCACGAACGGACTCGTGGTCCCACCGGGTATGAAGCAGCAAAAGCGATCCGACCATATTTGGATACAAGCGCAGAGTCGTTTGTTTACTTTCTCTCAGAGGAGATAGAGGAAGTCGCCGTCGAGCATGGCAGAAGGAAACTTGTCCGAAGGCCTATTGTTATCATGCAACAGAACGGCATCTTTCGTGTCAATTGTCTAGACTGCTTAGATCGGACAAACCTCATACAGGGCATAGTCAGCCAAATGGCGTTGGAATTGTTCCTATCGCACCGGGACGAGCGAGGCAATTCTGATTTTTGGATGCGCCATTCTGCCTTATGGGCCGACAATGGAGACGCACTTTCGAGAATATATGCTGGGACTGGAGCGTTGAAGAGTTCATTCACAAGACATGGCAAAATGAGTCTCGCGGGTGCCCTTGCAGATGCCCGGAAGAGTGCTACCCGCCTATATGTCAACCACTTTGAGGACAAAAACAGGCAGAATACCGTTGACCTGTTGCTGGGCAGATTGGTCGGACAGACAAGCGTTGACTTGTTCGACCCTATCAACGACTGGGTCGTTGCGGAGGTTGCCAGACGAAGACCTGAGTTTGAGTCAAGAGATCAGCTCAGGCTTGGGATGGGAACATACAACTTGAATGGCAAAACAACAGGGATCCATGAAGACTTGACTCCCTGGCTGGACGTCCGCGGCAAAAATCTGGACATCGTGGTGGTTGGCTTTCAAGAAATCGTTGAGCTGAGTCCGCAGCAAATCATGAGCACAGACCCCAATCGTCGAATGTTGTGGGAAAGAGCAGTCAGAAACTGTCTCAACGGACATGGTCCCGACGAAAAATTCGAGGGCGTCCCCACAAAGGGCGATGAATATGTTCTTTTGAGGAGCGGGCAATTGGTGGGAGCTGCATTGATGGTCTTTGTCCGTTCAAGCATTCTGGGCCGAATCAAGAATGTGGAGGGTGCCATCAAGAAAACGGGTATGAGTGGCATTGCCGGAAACAAAGGGGCCGTCGCCATTCGAATGGACATTGAAAGCACGTCTGTATGTTTCGTCACCGCGCACTTGGCTGCAGGGTTCGCCAATTACGAGGAACGAAATCGAGATTACAACACAATTACCTCTGGTCTGAGGTTTCAACGCAACCGGAGCATCGAGGACCACGAGATCATCGTTTGGGCGGGCGACTTCAACTATCGAATTGGTCTGGGCTATGAGCGAGTGAAAGCCCTGGTCAACGAGGCGATGATCGGGTCTGAAAAAATCAGGGAAGAGGCATTGGGGAAGCTCTACGAAAACGACCAACTAAACATTCAAATGGTGGTGGGAAACTGCTTCAACTATTATCGGGAAGGACGGGTAAAATTCCTGCCGACATACAAATACGACATTGGGAAAGACGAGTTCGACTCGAGTGACAAACAACGTATACCGGCTTGGACCGACCGGATCCTTTGGAAGGTCAACCACAACCGTAATGTAGTCCAGGCCGGAGAAGTTCTCGGCTCGCACATGAAGCAATTGGAATATGACAGCGTCATGGGCCTGAGGTTCAGCGATCACCGACCGGTATATGCCATATTCGACGTGGGGATCCGGGTGGTCGACGAAGAGAAGAAGGACGCCTTGACTAAGAAGCTCTACTCGAAGAGGGCCAAAGAAATGAAAAGTAAAGCAGGAGATTCCACCGAGGGCCTGGATGACATGGAGACGGATGACGAAACCGACAGCGTCATGGAGAGCCTTATGGGATATGAGAGCATTCAGGAAGGCCTACCTCCGGCGAGCAGCGACAAGCGGAAGTGGTGGCTAGATGGGAACAAAGCTGCAAGAAGCACGATTCGCCCACCGAGGGAAGGCATGATGTTGAGCGGGAACCGCGAAGGCAATCCGTGGAGGGAGGGTGGGGAGGACGACTGGGTCGAGGTCGAGAGGCCGCCCATCATGGACAACAACAAGCAAGGCAACAGATCCACAAGCAGGAAACCAGAGCCGCCGCCACCGAGGACGGTGAAGAGAATGGTACCTCCACCCTGGGAGGGAGAACGAGTAGCAACAACGCCGTCCACACCGGCGGCGGAGCTGAGAGCCCTTCGACGTCCAACACCCCCTACACCACGAGGAGGCTCGGTTCCGCGGAACAGGGCTTCCAGCGCCACAGCCTCGCCTATACGGTCAACCATGTCGTCGACAGGCGATCATCTGGCCGACAACATCCCTGCGCGGTCCTCGTCAGCGGCGGGATTCCCCAAGAAACGACCTCCTCCCAAACCCACTAAGCCGTCGGCTCTCACAACCTCGTCCAGCCAGGTCGCTGTCCCGCAGCTGAGCCCTCTCCCCGCCCCTGTCCTGCCGCGCTTGGCGAGCAGCGTGTCTCGTTCGGAGGTCACCCCGGGACCCGAACTTGAAGAGCGCCCTCCACCACTACCCAGGCGCACGGAGACTGCAAGTTCGACCGCCTCATTCGTGAGCGCGTCTGACTCTGTCGCGTCAGGGCCCGGTGCGAGGAGTCTGCAGAGGGGCATCAATCCTCCTCCGCCGCCACCTATGAGGATATCAAATCTCCATCATCAGCAGACCCAGCAGCGCAATGACGAGCCGGACGAGCCTCCTGCTCCGCCCCTGCCCCCGAGGAGGGATGCTGCCGGCACCAGCAGCAATGGCCCGTCTTTGCCCACGAGGAACAGGCCAGACGGCGGTGCCAAGGCAAATGTGAATGCGAACGATGGCCTCATGGACGAGGACGACAGGCCGGGGCCGGGTGGGTTGGATAGGTTTAAGCCGCTCATGCCCAGCTGAGGAGTCGGTTTGTCACAGACCCTGGAGGAGGGTCGAGCGTACAAGATACATAGACAGCAGATACACCTGTCGTGGCGAGGGTAGTATGACGGGTGGACCGAGGCAGGGCGAGTAACGAGTACAATTGAATGCAGTGTCATTGCGGGCGGAAAGCGTAACAAATCGAACCGGGAGAAGGTACTAGTACCGACTGGTACGATATGAGCAGACGAAGATCCCTTTGGACCCCTGTGGCGAGTAAGAAGTATACAAGATATCGTGCACGCTCTCTGCGTCTTTACTTCCCTCGTTCCTCTACTATGTACTATGTATCTTCCTTGGTCTGATTGGCCCCTGTCGGTCGAGTCAAGTTACCTAGGCCTGGGCCCATAATCCCGTCCAAGATCCTTCTCGTGATGATGGTGTCCTATATACCCCCGGTCGTGTTGTAGACGGCTTTCCTTTGCCTTGTCGACTGGGTCACTTGGTTAAAAAGCACCTGCTGGTTCAGCTTCCCCCACTTGCTGCACTTCATCGGGTTGATCCATCTTGGTTCCCCATGGTGCAGCGGTTTTCAGGGAGCGGGTTCTCGCCCTTGACGTGTCGTACGATGTACTTAGTATGTGACCGGTCTTGTCAGAGATTGTACAGTCATCGACCATGATCGGAGACCTGACTCCTAGATTCGGTTGTTGTTTCATCCTGATCGGCCAGCTTGACCGTCTTTGGCGGGACGCCAGGTATATAATAATCGTAGATTACCGGGAGGACACCTGTGTTCATCGTCCGGACACCTCCTGGCGGAGCAATGCTGCTGTCGTTGAAGAGCGGGTAAGTGCTTTCGCTGCCGATTTTCATTGGGTGGGCGACAGCGAGGGCGCCCACTGAGAGGAGGAGGAACGTGATGCAATGCATCATGCGAGTCTGAGTGCGGTCGTGGATATTGCGGGACAGCCGTCACACAGTATGTGCGCAAATAGGGAGGTGAGTAACGAGGACTGGGCGGCGTGAATCTGGACCCGGACGAAGATTTATTTCCTCAGGTCATGACAGGTCCTCATCAACCCATCCGTGGTTCGGAGGTAGGACGGACCACCGGCTGGCGATGCTTTGCCTCAAGGTTCTGGGTAGAAGGTCGGTCCACCTGTCCATACGAATCCCCCTTTCCACCCACCCAGCGATCATTCTGGAGGATCATTCTCTACGTCTGGGAACCCAAAGGTGACTTGTTGGGGTGCGGCAGCTTCAACCCGCAGTGACGCGCCATATACTCGAAGTCGCAAACACGGAAATCGCCGATGCGGCATCGCCATGATATGTTCTCTTGTGATACCTTCGCACAGCTTCCCATCTTTTATTCTTTGTCATGTTCTCAAGACGTGCCAGGTCTGTGAGCCTTTCGACCTTCATCCAACAACCTCACTTCTTGCTCGAGCGACTTGATCTCGCGATTCTTCTGGTCTTTGACGTATTCCGTCTCCAGCGTCAGCCATGCCCAGTATGCGATTTGGTATGTCAGGAACGCCAGCGTGATGGCTTTGAAAAAGGCGCGGCCGTGGGTGCTGTAGAAGTTGACGGGTCGCTCTGATTGAGGAGAGTTTGTGCTCGAGGTACGCTGAGACTGCGCGTGATTGCGGACAGTGCTGAAGGTGCGGAGTGAATTTCTCGGGGGATGATGGAACAGGGCCGGCCGTGCGCGGGCAAGCAACTGGAGAGACTTCATACTAGTATTTGGGATTAAGCACCGAATTGCTGAGACGCAACAGGATTTAAGAAAGACAGATTGACTGAACAACCATGTTTGAGCTGCGCTGGTGATCCTGGAGCTTCTTCTCTACTCCAAAGTCTAAACCCGAGGATCAGCCGCCACGATGTTTACAGCGTTTGCAGTGTTTGCACATTCTGATCACGTGATAGTCACGTGATAAAAACGAGAGTGCTCAGATCTTTCCATTTTTGGCGATTGTAGTGGTTCCTTTCGGGGAGGTTCATGATACGGACACCAGCAGCTGAAAAGGTACTACCGGAGAAGCTTGCAGAGCTGATCAGGGTCGAAAAGTTCTGATCTCTAAGTTGAAGATTGCGTAGCAGGTGGAAGGTGCGGGTATCAAAGGCATACATAAGTATACTAAGTGCTCTTTCCAGTCTCAACCGTACGGCTACAGGAAGGTGCTACCATACTTAGCAATACTAGGCTCCCAGGATTCATACGGTGGAAATCAGCTCTTCGGAGAGTATGTAGGAGCGAATGACACCTACACTGTCCTGTAGTCCCAGCAGTACTGGTATGTAGACATTAGTCCTGCTATACTAAGTATGTAGCCTATGTATATAGAGTTGATCACAGACGAGTTCAATATAGACTGGGAATGGAATCAATTACTACATAGTATGTATACAATCGATCTGGCCCGACTCTGGATTTAAGCCACTGTGCAGTTGATTCGACTGAAATCGGTTTGATCCAGTCTGGAGAAATCGCTTTGCTCCAGTCTAGAATCGCTTCAATCTGGTCTGATTCGATCTGGAACCGCTTTGCTTCACTTTTGGATCGAGCTGGAATCGAGCTGGGTTTGAGATTGATACTACTACTTACTTAGTATGTACCTACTATGTACTTAGTAAGTATGTTGATACTGTCACGTGTTGATGAGTTTTGACTCGCTTTGAGAGGTTTGACTCCGAAGTCGACTCAAGTTTGTGTAGGTTAAATCAACTAAGCTACATAGTACTTAGTACTACGTACTGGTAGTATGTAACTTGAAGTATAGTATGATACTAAGTACTATGTTCTGTAGTATGTATCGTTGTGTCGAATCGGCTCGGATTTGCTTCAAATCGATTCAATTTTCTGGGATTTACGCGAACTGCATTGAAGCGATTTGACACCGATCTTGGCCCGCGTTCAAACCGCCTCAAACGACTCGAGACATTGGCTCAGAATCAGGCTGCAAACAGTACTACATAGTATGTATGTACATACTAAGTACTTACATATGTACGTACTAAGCGCTTTGTCCAACGTAAAGGTTCTTGACTGTCCAGACATATATTGGTTCAGGGGTAACTCAGCCTTGCGCTCACGTCCGGGTTCTCTGAATTTGATTGCGTAGGTGACTCCGTTGCTGCTATTCTAGTACATACTACATATGTATTGTACCTAGGTACATAGTATTTGTCAGGACAGGATCATGTAATACTATGTACCTAGGTACTATGTACTTACCTTTGTAGGTTAGACAGCTGACCCACTTCTTAATCCCTCGATGCTCTTGCTCAAGGCTGCTCAATGCTCTTGCTCTCGCATGGATGGATTCGTTGTCAGCACTGCAAAAGTCCCGGACCCCATTCAAAGTGGCAACCTGGCTGGTTAAGTACATAGTAGTCTATGAGGTGAGGTAAGGTGAGGTGGAGTGAGATCACGTGCCGTAATCCTACCGAGCCCGTCGTCGCTTGCCGTACACTCGAACGAAGCGAGTCAGTTGTAGGGGTGGTAGTGTTAAGCGGCATTCGTCAGCAGCTAGCCAGGCATTCTGCCGAGGGTCTAGATTTAACCTCGTTGAATACTAGTAAAGTGCTGGGTAGTAGAGCTAGCACTATGTATTTATGTGCCTCCTCTGGCACTTTCCCATCGGTCTTCTGCAAGACTGCTCTTCGCTATGGCCACTCAGAAAACTCTCCCGCGCCTGCATTTTGTCGACGAAAATGATCCCGAGAAACGACACAAGTCCCGGGCGCATCTGGCAAGGGAGTTGCACCGGATGAAGCGCCAGCACAGAAAAGTCTATCCCTCGAACCTCCCCGTTTCTCCCGCGAATGTACAGCTCGACCAGTTCAAATGGCCTGTCGACGTTGTGGTCAAGGCAGCCTGTCCGCCAACCGCCGATCTCCCTCTCCATCTGCTGAAAGCCGCCCAGGACAGATGTCTCTTCCATCACTGTATGTCCCTACCTCAGCCGCCTTCGCTCCAGCTGACTTGTCGAATCCATAGATTCAACTGTGATGCCGGAGCTCTACAGAGCACGCTGGAAACACATGGGCAATGCAAATGCCGTGAGGGACTTGTTCCAGCTCTACTGCCGTGACGAGGTGTCTTTTCGAGCTCTGTTGTTCGATGCCGCGACTCATCGGTCAGCCCTTCAGGGCATACCAGCTCCGCTCGAGTACGAAAACCAGCTTGTGCGAAGTATCAGGTCCAATCTTCATACCCTCAATTCAGGCGTCATTCTGGGCACGATCCTTCTCTGCAGCCTTAAGTGCATGGGGGGATCGGACGGTACCTCACATTGGCTCGCGTTCAGGGAGATGATCATGCTACACGGCGGATTATCTTCATTCAAAGGGGACCATCTCATGTTTACAAAGCTCATCTGGACTTTCATCGCCCTGCCCGGACCTCTGACGGGATTCGACTGCGCCCCAGATTTAGAATTTGGGCTCAAGGATCTCAACGATCTGCTTCGGAGTCGTCAGAAGGCCCTCGTCGATCTGTTACCTACTTCCGAGGTAGAGATGGACCGCTTATCCGACTTGCGAAGGGTGAAGGCGTTTCAAGCTTCAACCCTGAAAAGGCTGCTTCAGACCCCAACGTCGGAATACCCAACGGAACGTAATTGCCGTCTAGCAGTTATCTTGTTTCTCACATCGGCACTCATGCTTCATGGAGACTTTGATCCGGCAACTGACTCATGTATCGAGGCCATTAGCCAACACCTAGAAGGAGCCCGAGACGATGCAGCAATATCACCCGTCCATCTGTTGTGGTTTCTGACGCGACTAACTGTCTCGGCGACAATTGGTGAGAGGTATGCTCAGGTCTGGATTGGGGTCATACGAATGTTGGCAGCATTTCATCGACTGGCACCGTCCGTACAAAAAGATGCAGAAAGACTCCTTTTCGTGTCACTAGAGATGCCGGAGATGTATGAACAGATCCCAGCTGGCTGGGGATTGGATGGAGAACTACGGATCGATGCAGATCCAGCACGACGGGACGCGCACGATCGATCTGTCCCTGCAGAATGCTTTTGTGAGCTCCTTTGGTTCACGGCACCTCCAGATGAATAGCTTTCCCTTTCTGCCCGTCTTGTCTCGTCTCCTTGATGCACTGGATAGAGCGAGCACCCGAATTATCATCTATGTCTTTGAGATCATTCTTCTGCGCAACACTCACACATTCAACCCCTGGTTTTGGCGGCACGAGACAGTTCAACCACATGAGTCTCCAGCAGAGGCTAAGGCGGCACCAGATCGGGTGGCATCTCCATCCGATTGCATCCCCTTATGGGACCAATCGTCTTGCCCTGCATCGTTGGCGGAGTCGGCTCGATGGGTCGGCTCTCACCTGCGTCGTCAGATTATGAAAGCATCGGACGAAATCTCTATGCTCTTTCCACGCATCCAAACACCAGGCATTGATGCTGCTTAGTAACTCGGGCTCTCGCCTCTTGAAACCGAAGATTATTTGGAATGCAGCGTCGGCACTGGTCGGGGGAGTATGGAACTGGCAAACTGTGGGGTCATAGTCCCATAATACGAGTATGAATGACGTCTTGTTAATACCAGAATAGGAAAGAGGCACCCGCTGAGGCTCGGTTCGCTCTTCGCCAACCCCTCAGGAGACTCGGCCGACGAGACGAGTACAAGTATTCCGGCAACGTTCTGCGGCACTTACGGTACGGAGCCTTTCTCGTCACCCGTTTGTGTTCTACAGCTATACTGGATGCTGACATGAAGAAGCTGTCTTTACTCATTTTCCCCATCCACTTGACGATGGCGAGCTCTGCATTGCATTGTACCGGATAGTAGGTCGAGTCCCTGCAGACAGGCTGTACAAAGGGAAGATCAACACAGCCGCCACCATGCGAGGCCGGTGCTGGCGGAGCATCTCCTAAGACATCCAGGCTTCGATTCTCACAACACGAGCTCTTTCCAGGACCTAGAATCTGATGGAATTGGTGCCGGTCCGGGCATGGCACTCAATATTTCCACTGAACTTACGGCTCAATGGGTTGTCTGAGCATTCGGCAAGGAGCAAGCTGTGTTCTATCGGTGACTCAATTGCTCTACACGAAGCTGACAATCTGACAGCTTATGTTCCAGGGTTGCACCTTCGCCCGGGTCCAAGAGCTGATCTGAGAATGCTGCCATCGTCCGGTATTTGTGTGGGTTCAGACAAGCAGCCGCTTCGAAGGGCAGCCCACCAACTTAGAGGAGTGTTGCTGATCAAGAGCCTGGTAGTGACGGAATGTGCACCTCCAGGCTTCGAGTACGATACAAATCATCCAGAGACCAAGGAAGAAGCAAACAGTCTTCCGCGACTTGCACCTCGGTTTCTTCGCCACCCTCGAGACGCCCACTGTCCTCGTCCGTGGTCACCAAGTTAAGTTTGCGTTATCGTATTGGCACGCTTCTTACAAGTGCGACGGTGCACTCAAAAAAGGTGTATCTCAGGCAATATGTCGAAGAATGGATCCGACCACGGGTCGTCTAAGGCGTGGTAGAGCTTCCGGTGGCTCTCTCTGAGACGCGATGGACGAGTTTCGCTGTCAGACAGGGGTAAAGCATTTCCACAGAGGGTCCTCGCCGCGGTGAACGAAGAAACCATCGTCCGCGTAGTCAGCGTCTTGGATGGATCAGGAAAACCGTGACAAGAGCCGTTCCAGACCAGCAAGTGCGCAGATATCAGGACAGGTTGCGAATCCAGTGCGTCATTTAAGGGTCCTCCTGTAAAGAAAAGAGAAAGGGTATCAAACCCGCTTTCAACCGGACATTGCGCATAACCTATAAGTGTCCAGGACTAGGATTGTCTTACTGAGATCCGACATGTGCCCATGTATCTATCATCCGTCGGCATCCACGAGTCGTGGCTCTCTGTTCCCCGGCCTAACACCCGAGTGCGAATTATCGAGACTGTGATAACCAGACCGGAACTTGGAGAGTGGTTTCGAGGCGGAAGAAAGCCAAGAACCACCACGATTTTCTCGAGGATTAGAATGGCCCATATGTCCAATCTAAGTTGGGTAAGGAAAGCAAAGCGAGGCGTTCACGGTCAAAAGGTCTGTTTTCTTTTCCTTTCCTTTTTTGGCGGGGTCGGAACATGGCTGCGTATGCAGGAACCACGAGGAGCTGTGCGGCAACATGGGCCTCTATGGAAACGATTGGGTATCTAGGATTTCTATTCGGCTTGTTAATTGGTTGGTTGACGGGTTGGTTGACGGGTTGGTTGACGTGCTGACGGCTTGCGGATACAGCTGCATAGGCGACCGAATGACGGGTCATTTGATTGGTGGCCCCAACCGAGGACGTGGACTGGGGTGCCTCAGCCTGATATGTACAAACTCCGACAAATATCCCCAAAGCCCATTGTATTGTGATCGATTCTGTTTTCCTTCGGGTGTTTCTCATCTATGTAACTCATACATCTAGAACCGTCCTCTGTCAAGCGCGTTGACTTGTCCTCGATAACCTAATTTTCCCCCAGACGAATTCCCCCACACGGCAAAGGGGGCTTCAGCCTTGTGCGAGCACGAGCTTCCCATATTCAACCCTCTCTGCATACATCGATCGCGTTGGACCACGACCACGATCCCGACCCCGCATCGTGAAAGGCGAGCGAGAACCTAGGGGATCATCTGCTTGTGCTTCGGTGTTCTTGTTTCTCGGTGTAATCTGCCACGAGAGCCCAGGTGGATCGGTCATTACTCGCGCGTCGCGCTCCGCGGTGTCACTGAGAAGAAAGACGTGAAGGGTGACATACATAAAAGGAAGAGGGCTCGATCGAGGGACATCCCACGGCATAGTCGTCTACGCGACGAATCGGAGTAAAGTGCCAGGATATCAAACATGCTGTCTGTTCCAGTCTCACCAGAGAGTGTCGCAGCTTCATACTTGAGATAGGCCTGTCTATCTGTGCGAGGTGTTCCTCGCTTGACACATTTCTCGAGCATGGCTTTTGTGAAAATGGTGGCTTTGCATGCCTGTTCCTGAAGATCCCATCCTCGTTCATTCGATCCACGCCTGTCAGCGAGGCGCATGTTATTCAATGTGCCCAGAACACCATGAACCCCACACAAAAGAACCGACAACCGATTGTTGATATGAAGTACACAGACAGAGACCAGCTTGAAACGTAAGATAAAAACCACAAAAGAGACGGCAGAAAAGAAATGATCGTCCGTTTATGATCCCCTGCTGCCACGCCTCGGTGAAGCATACCTCGAAGGGGGCGCACGATACCACACTCGAACGACCAGTGTATGACATAGATGGCTCACAAGCTCTAACAATCGCTCGTCATACTTGATAAATATTGGCCGCATTTCTTGCCGTGTCGGACGAGATGGTCCCTGCGTTTGTATATCTTTCCGCACGGACAACCGAAAGGGTTCAAGGGCTGTGAATTGGCGGCATGAACTTGTTTTAAGTGACGTGCGAGTGTTCGTCGATCGTTACTAATAAGGACTTCACAGCCTTGAACGGTACACTTCTGCCTTGCGTGCTTTCTCACGTGTGTCCTGCAGTTTATCAGGGAGTCATCGTCATTGTCGCAAGGTCAACATGCTTACCGGAAACGCTGAGCCTGTGGAGAGTCTGAGCCATAATATTCCCCACAGTGCGGGCATTGGAGCGCTGCTGGCGCAGTAAGGCTAGCTGTTGGAAGGACTAGCCGGTTACCCTCGGCTCTTATGGGCTCATACAACGACAGGCTAGAGGCGACATCCACTACGGGTTCTGGAGACTCAGAGGAAGGCATTGATAGGATTCGAGAGTCTCTGTCAGATTCGTTAGGCTGCTGAACTGGCAATTCGGAAAGAGGGCTCTTTCTGCTTCCACTGCCGGACATGGAGGGGGATGGCGTCGTTGTTGCGTCCATCTGGGAAGGGCTAGTGGATTTGTCGTGGAAAACAATTGCTAACCCCGGCTCGTTACAACGATAAGCAATTTCAGAGGTGCCTCGGGAGGCTGTGCAAGAGGCGTCAGAGAAAGAGTCCGGGTCGATGAGCTCGTCGAAGAGCTTCAAGGATTCGTCATCGTCGTGGGAAGAATTCGTGTTGTGGGCGCGGTTCGGCTGAGAAGGCAAGGCTGGGATGTGGGTCGCGACTGCTGGGGGAGATACGCCCTCGAGGCGCTCAAGTGCATCATGCTGAGACGCAGGGCATCCCGCGGACGTTACCAGGGATTCATAGAAATGATGAATATTTTGGACGACCGTTGCGCGGAGTCTGCACGGTGGTGAGTGCGAAAAAGGGCTGTAGTCCATATTGTCAGCCAAAAACTCACCCAGCTGAGCGAGGAAACGGGTGGGTGTGAAATACCTGGGAGTCTGGACATGATATGTGAGGAAGGATGAGTAACTGCCCGGAAAGATGTGTGTCGTGTTGCATAATGAGCAGTGATTCTTGATATCTCTAGATAGACAGCCTTACGACGGATTGTCCTGTCGATCCTTGCCTTTTCAAAGGATGTCCTGTCAATTCTTGCTCCTTTAGGAACACTAGGCAATGTTAGCGGCTCCACCTAGACAAGGTTTTTGTGGCATGAGGCTGCAGTGAACAACGTTTTCCGTGATAAAAACAATAAATAATCAGCAAGGTTACCAAAAAGGTGGAATACATCACGTGGACAAGGTGCTTAAGCGACCCAATCACGGAGTTACTAGCATTCCCCGATCCAATTGGATAACTGGACGTTTAATAATAATATATGCTGGCTGTTACTGGATGTATTAGGGGCTTGGCATGGATTATCAGGTCGACCCTTTCCTTCCCGAATCAGTATAGAAGACTCAATGAACCTAGTCTAACAGTGCCTCTCTTCTATCCTCTTGCGCTCTCTTGCACCCTCTCGCACCCTCTCGCACCCTCT